>NW_006922350.1:860308-863388 GCF_000298275.1 Orycteropus afer afer
CTTTTGTTTAATTTGTTTATCTCCCTAAGTGGCACAGTTCAATTTAGAACAATTTAGAAGTACTATGGCCACATTGGGGGATTTTGCTATGGACAAACATATTCATTTATGGGGTGACTTAGAGCAGAAAGAAAGCAAATTCCAAATAAAATGTCTATTTTCCTTAAATAGTATGATAGAGCTTCTAAAGGTAATTGTTGTTAGGTGTCTCAAGTCAGTTCAGACTCATAGCAACACTATGAATAACAGAAGGAAACCCTGGTCAATTCTAAGCCTCAATTATTGCTATAGTTGAGCCTATTGTAGCTAATGTGTCAATCCATCTCATTGAGGGTTTTCCTCTTCTTTGCTGACCCTGTGTTTTCCCAATTTTATCCTTCTCCAGGGACTGGTCTTTCCTAACTACATAACCAAAGTGCAATATGATTCTTAAATTGCCTTCCTAAAAGACTCCTGTTGTTATGTGCTGTTGAGTCAGATCCAACTCATAATATTCCCTCCTTGGATTTCTGAGGTGGTGTCACTACAGAAGTAGATTGCCCAACCTTCCTTCCAAGGAGTGGCCAGTGGGTTTGAACTGTCAGCATTCTGGTTAGCAGTCAAGTGCCTTAGGCACTATGCTACAAGAGCTCCTAAAAGACTCCTAGCAAAGGCAAATGAAAAATGTCTAAATCTGAGACTGATTCCCTTGTGGATCCTTTTAACTATTCCTCCTCCTCTCTTTGCCTTTAATTCTACCTTCTTTCCTATTCTGTTCCCTCAACCTCACTGCCATGTCTAATCTCATAGGTCCTTTGCCTTTCTCCACTTGACCTACAGCTGAAAAATTCAGGCATGTCAATTTATCTCCTGTGCATAAGGGCAGCACCCACTCACCATTTTTTTTCCTGTTTTTCTCTTTTCCCCTCACTTAGGAAATTTCAAAAGAAAATTGATGAACCTCCCCAATCTTCTTGTCATTTTGTGCACACTCTAGAAATATCTAGTTCACATAAACAGTTACAAATGTCTAAGAAAAAACAAGTAAAAAGCTAATTAACTATGATTTCACTTTAAGAAATGTGAACACTCTGTTCCTATAGTTACAAAATAAGAAGAAAAGGTCTTGTTCAAGATAAAAGGGAAGCTTTCAAAAATGATTCAAAGGTATTTCAAAATTTGGTTCATGCATTTTAGATTTGTAAATTGTATGATTTAATGTTTATGCAATATTTCTGATAAATGGCTGAATCTTTGGACTAATAAAAATGAGTTAATCTTGATTTAATAATGTCTTTCTATGATATTACATGAGATATTTTATTTTTAATAGGAATAAATTCAAAATTCTCCTGATTTAAAATTTGTAAATTTTCTATACTCTTCGTAGGTGGCAAATATGTTACCATTCTTTCTTAAAACCATTTACAATTACAAAATAGAAAATAGCATTTAATGCAGTAATATGAAGATGGATTTTTTTAAAATGTCTTTATTAAAACCTTAAATTGATTGAGGAACTTCCCATATTTATTGAAGTTTGATACATTTATGTATATGTGTACATCCATGAAATTATCACACAAACAAGGTAAAGATCTTATTCACCACTTCCAAATGTTTTCTTGTTCTCATGCCTTCCTACTTCCTGTCCTCCTCCCCTTTCATATCCCACCACTGTCACAAGGAAATCTCTGGTCAGTTCATTCCTTTTTATTGCCAAAGTATACACCATATATGGCTATACCAGTTTCTTTATTCATTGGATTTAACTGCAATGAGGTCAACTCCCTCGGGAGCCAGAGTCGTTCTTTCTATGAACTATGTCAAGTGTACCTTGAATTATCTCCCTAATCCTAGCATCCACATTATTAAAAACTGACATAGTTAATATTCAAAAGAGTTAAGACACTATGTAGTTTTATGATCAATACATATAAGCAGCCTTTCCGTAACATCCTCCTAAATAACTTTCACTTGATTTAAAGAAAACTGGGCAACCTAGTGTTCTGGAAGTGCCACTAGAAAAATATTTCCCTTGAACCTTAATGGAAAGGAACTTTTCAGGAGCTGATAACAGTAAATACAGGAGTGAAAGTCCAACGGGTTCATCTTTGGACTCCTGTCTCTCAATTAAAGAAACATAAAATATCCTCAAATTCTCCCTGAAAACTGTTCTTATTAGAGATCTCAAGCTGAGGATTCTTATCTCCCAAAACCACCATAAGCAGTCTTTGGGAGGATATGCTTCAGTTCAAGAATCTTGAATCAAACAAATGTCTGTATGAGTTGAAAGTCATGCAACAAGATCACAGATTGTCATGCTTTAGTTTTCATTTTTTTGATATTGTTCTTTAATTCCCTGGCTATCTTCTTTCATTAGTTTAAGGTTGCTTTTAGCAATGAATTGTTAGAAGAGAGTTCCTAATATTGCTTTTTGCAACATTAGTCACTCCCTGTTACAAGTCAAGCATTTGTCTATAATTTGTTTGTGATATGGCTAAAACATACAATCAAATTAAAACTAGGTTTCCTTTAAGTGCCACATAATTTCCTTTTGTAACAATTCCTTGTAATGAATCAATTGGTCTCCCATGTATTTGGACTAAACTATTAAACTGCATTTTAAATAAATAAAAAAAAATAATAATAATAGGCTATTAGTTGTTGTGGCTAGGTGCCATCAAGTCAGCTCTGACTCATAGCGGCCCTATGTACAACAGAACGGAAAACTGCCCAGTCCTGTGCCAGACTCACAAACCTGGCTACACCTGAGCTCATTGTTGCAGGTACTGTGTCAATCCACCTCATTGAGGGCCTTCCTCTTTTTCATTGACCCTCCAGTTTACCAAGCATAATATCCTTCTCCAGGGAATGGTCCCTTCTGACAACATGACCAAAGTAGGTAAGACAAATTCTGACCATTCTCACTTCCAAGGATTATTCCAGTTGCACTTCTCCCAGGACAGATATTTTTTTAGTTCCTTTGGCAGTCAATGGTAATTTTGTATTCTTTGCCAACACCACAACTCAAAAAACATCAACTCTTCATCAGTCTTCCTTATTCATTGCCCAGCTTTCACATGCATATGGGGAAAAAA
>NW_006922350.1:863608-865808 GCF_000298275.1 Orycteropus afer afer
CCAGAAGGCTGGTGGTTCAAACCCACCAGCCACTCCTTGGAAGGAAGATGGGGCAATCTACTTCCATAGTGATACTGCCTCGGAAACCCAAGGAGGGGTGACTATGAGTCAGGCCCGATTTGACGGCACATAACTACAACAACAATGGCTTTGGGTAGGTGCATTTTAGTCTTCAGAGAGTTATCTTTGCTCTTCAGCACTTTAAACAGGTGTTTTGCAGTAGATTTTCCCAGTGCAATACATCATCTGATATCTTGACTGCTGCTTCCATTGGTGTCAGTTGGGGAACCAAGAAGCATGAAATCTTTGACAACTTCAATCTTTTTTCCACTTATTGTGATGTTGCTTATTGGCCCAGTTGTGAAGATTTTTGTTTTCTTTATGTTGAGATATAATCCGTACTGCAGACTGTTTGTTGTCTTCACCCTTCATGAGTAAGTGCTTCAAGTCACCCTCATGTTCAGCAAGCAAAGTTGTGTCATTTACATTTCACAAACTGTCAATGGGTCTTCCTCCAATCCTGATGACACACTCTTTTTTACATAGTCTAGCTTCTTAGATTATTTACTTAACATACATATTGAATAAGTATGGTGAAAGGATACAACCCTGATGCACTCTCTTCTTAATTTTAAACCAATTTTTTTTTTTTTTTTTCTCTTTAAACAACAACCTCCTGGTCTATGCATTGGTTCCTTATGAGCACAATGGAATGTTCTGGAATTCCTATTCTTCTCAATTTTATCTATAATTTGTTATGATCCACACAATCAAATGCTTTTGCATAGTCAATAAAACACAAGTAAACATCTTTCTGATATTCTTTGCTTTTAGCCAAGATCCATCTGACATCAGTAATGATATCCCTCATTCCACATCCTCTTCTGAATCCAGCTTGTATTTCTAGAAGTTGCCTGTCAATATACTGCTGCAAACATTCTTGAATTATCTTCAACATGATTTTACTTGCATGTGATGTTAATGATATGTTTTGATAGTTTCCAAATTCTATGAGATCAACATTCTTTGGAATGGGTACAAATATGGACATCTTCCAGTTAGTTGGCCAGCGAGCTGTCTTCCAAATTTACTTACATACACAAGTGAGTGCTTTCAGCATGGCATCCACTTGTTGAAACATCCCAGTGGGTCTATCATCAATTGCAGGAGCCGTTTTCTTCACCAATTCCTTCAGTGTAGCTTCTTCAACCTTTATTATCATTGGTTCTTTATCATATGCCATCTCCTGAAATGTATGAACATTGGCCAATTCTTTCTGGTACAATGACTCTGTTCATTCCTTCCAACTTCTTTTGATATTTCCTGCATCATTCAGTATTTTGCCCATAAAATTTTTCAGTATTGCAAATTGAGGCTTGAATTATTTTCTTCAGTTTTTTCAGCTTGAAAAATGCTGAGCATATTCTTCCCTTTTGGTTTTCTAACTCCAGATCTTTGCACATTTCATTATAATAATTGCCTTTGTCTTTTTGCGACGCTTTTTGAAATCTTCTGTTCAGCTTTTATATCTTATCCTCTCTTCCATTTGCTTTAGCTACTCTCCATTCAAGGCAATTTTTAAGGTCTCTTTTGACACCCATTGTGGTCTGTTCTTCCTTTCCTGTCTTTTCAATGACCTTTTGCTTTCTTCATGTGTGATGTTCTTTTTTTTTTTTTTAATTGTGATTTGGGTGAAAATTTACAGAGCAAATTAACTTTCCATACAGCACTTCACATATACTTTGTCTCATGACATTGACTACAATTTACCACAATGCAACAGCTCCCCTCCCATTTCCCCTGTGTCCATCCCTCCATGGACTCCTGTCTCATGAGCTGTCTTCCTGTGCATAAACAGCCCTCTTTCTCCCAAGATTGTTCTCTCCAAGGAGTGTATCTATCTCAGGTAAATGTTCAACTCATATGCTTGTCTTTTATTTGGCTAGAAGCCACAGACCTGAAGGGCAGCTACTGGTCATAGTCTCAGTGGTTCCACGAGGGTCTATCAGACCAGCAAATCTGGCACCCCCCATTTTTTTTTTTGCCTCAAATGATTTTGAGTTTTGTTCTGCATTGTTCTCACTCTCTATCCAGTATTTCCTACATAGATCCCCCTCCGAGTGGTTGACAGTGATAGCTGGCACCATCTAGTTCTGGTCTCATACTCATATAGGCTGCGGATCGCATCGTGTACCAGTAG
>NW_006922350.1:867857-871938 GCF_000298275.1 Orycteropus afer afer
ATCTTCCTTCCAAGGAGTGGCTGGTGGGTTGAACCGTCATCCTTCTGGTTAGCAGTCAAGTGACTTAGCCACTATGCTACCAGAGCTCCCATGCCAGACACATAGACCAATGGAATAGAATTGAGAACCCATAAATAGATCCATCAACCTATGGTCAGCTGATCTTTGATAAAGGGTGGAAATCCATTAAATAGGGAAGAGAATGTTTGTTCAATAAATGGTGCTGGCAAAACTGGATATTCATTTGCAGATAAATGAAACAAAATTTGTACCTCACACCATATGCAAAAACTAACTCCAGATGGATCAAAGACTTAAATGTGAAACCTAAAACCATAGAGGTTCTCAAGGAAAAACTAGGGACAAATTTAGGGGCCTTTATATATATATATATATCCAGTTTTTCGATTTAATAGATTTCAGCCCTTTGTGAAAGATCTGCTGACCATAGGTTGATGGATCTATTTATGGATTCTCAATTCTATTCCATTGGTCTATGTGTCTGTCATTGTACCAATGCCAGACAGTTTTGATTACTGTGGCTGTATAGTAGGTTTTGAGATCTGGCAGTGAGACCTCCTACTTTGTTCTTCTTCTTGAAACTCTTTTTGTGACAATGAATGCCACGTCATTCCTCTTTATTTTGCCACTCCTGGCATAGTAGATCATCTGGTTATCTGATTCAAAATTATCCAAACCAGTCCATTTCAGCTCACTAATGCCTAGGATATTGATCTTTATGCATTCCATTTCATTTTTGACAACTTCCAGTTTTCCTAGTTTCATACTTCATACATCTGTTCTGATTATTAATGAATGTTTGCATCTGTTTCTACTCATGTTGAGTCATGCCACATCAGCAAAGAGAGTTTTCAAAAGGTTTACTCTATCCACATCTTTAGATCAGCTGTACTCTGAGGAGGAAGCTCTTCCTGTTATATTTTGAATGCCATCTAACCTGAGTGGCTCAGCTTCAAGTACTATATCAGACAATGTTTCAGGGCTATTCATAAAGTTTTCCAGTAATATATCAGACAGTGCTTCTCTGATATTCATAATGTTTTACCTGGCCAATTCTTTGAGAAGTGGAAGGCCCCTTCCTTCTTTGGAGCCTGCCTTAGTCTGGAAGCTAGGCTGAAACCTGTCCACCATTGGTGACCCTGGTAGTATTTGAAATACTAGTGGCATAGCCTCCAGCCTCACAGCAACACAAAAGCCACCACAGTATGATAAACTGACAGTCAGGTGGTGTCATAATAGGATAGAAATCTAAATTCTCCTATCATGTCATACCCTCTCTTCCCTGACATAACACTAGGGGCTCTGGCATAATGGATAGTTTTTGTAACTGGAGTTACACAGAAATAGAACTTTAGAATGTCCTGTAGAACAAAGGTGTATATTTGGAGAATGTCTTACTTTTGTTGTTATTATTAGGTATCATTAAGTAGATTCAGATTTATGGTGACCTATAAGAATGAAACATTGCTCAATGCTGCACAATCTGTACAATCATTGCTTTGCTTGACAACACTGTTGAAGCTACTATGTCAATCCATTATTGAGGATCTTCCTCTATTTCAGTGATCCTCTATTTTACCCAGCATGATAGCCTTCATCAGAGACTTGTCCTTCCTGATAACATAACCAAAGTATGAGGGACAAAGTAGAGGGAAAGACCCACTATCCTTGCTTCAAAGGAGAATTCTTGTCTGTACTGCTTCCAATCCAAATTTGTTTTTCTTCTGGCAGTCCATGATATTTTCAGTATTCTTTGTCAATATCATGATTTAAGTGCATCAGTTCTTTTTCAATCATCTTTATTGATTGTCCAGCTTTCATATGCATTTGAAGTGATTGGTTTCTGTCAGGTGCACCTTAGTCTTCAAGGTGATATTTATTTATTTCAAGGTGATTTATTTATTTATTAAATAATATTCAATTAGTTTTAGTAGCCATTCATTCATTGAATTGCAGTCTACAATAGATGAGATATACATACATACATATCTATATTATATATATATTTATATTAATATAGCTAAAATGTAGAGGGATTTAGGACCATATTTAAACACTGGATGATGCTGAAAAGCTAAATCCATTACCCATTTTATTTATTTTTATATTAAGAGCTTGTTTTACATTCAATGTTACATGTACATTTAGTTTCACTCCCCATTCACCATGTCCAATCCTAACCCAGTCTCCTCCCTTCCCTGCCCTGTAACCCTTTCCCTGTGCCCCTCATATTTATGCACTCTTGTTTACCCTTCATTTCCTCAATTTGAATGTTGACCCTCTGGTGGCCCGTGGTCTATTGCTCTAAAGGATATATTACCACAGAGTATGTGGGTGTGTCATTCTGGGTTGAGTGGTCTGCATGTACATCTTGTTAACTATTGGGCTGAAAGCCAGCCCCTGGGGGTGGGTTTTATTCCAGGCACAGAATGTATTACAGGCCTATAGTATTGAAGGTCTCACCAGATTTCACCTCACCAGTAATTCTGGTCATTATTGAGTTTTTGGATTTTGTTCCATGTTTTCCCTCCCACTCCATCCAGGATCTCCAGATTTGATCCTTTCCTGAGTGGTTGGCATTGGCAGCCAGGCACCATCTAGTTCCGGTCTTGAGGTCTATCATGTCCTATGACTGATTGGTTCCAAATGCCCTTTTGTGTGTGTGTGTGTGTGTGTGTGTTCTTCTTCGCTTCTGACATTAGGAGACTGTTAGCTGCATTTTAGATGGCTGCTTGAAAACTTTTAAGACCCCAGTCACTACTCACCAATGTAAGATGCAGAACAAGGCTTTTATGTATTTTGTTGTGCCAATTGAGTCTGGTGTCCCCCAGTACTATGGTCCTGAGACAGTAGATCTATTGAATCTCTCTCCCATAGTGTGAGGGATTACTCTGTCTGTCTTCTACTGTTTCTATAAGGAATGCAGGTATCTTGTGTCACTGGTGTCTGTGCAAGATTAGCATCAGCTGAATCTAACCTTGGTCTAGAGTGTATTCATGTCCACTGACCCCCATCTGATCCCTTCAGATGTTTATGTGTTTATCCGTAGCTTGGTGTTTGGTGTTAATTGGAATACAGTATTGTGGACACATTGGTTGGTATTAGCATCTGTCATCTATCTCTTGTGTGCACAATTCGCTGTCCTCCCATTTCCTAATGTTATAAAGAGATCTTTTGCAGCAGATTTGTCCAATGCAATACATCATTTTACGTCTTGACTGCTACATGTCCATGAGTGTTGATTATGGATCCAAATGCAATGAAATCCTTAAAAGCTTCTTACTTTTACATACATTAATATAAGTGTTCTTTACATAGGCTGAGGCCCGAGTTTTTTGACTTATATTTATCTGATGGCTTATATAAGCTCATCTTCACTTAATGCCAAATCACTTTTGATTTACAGCATCAAAGCATTTTGATGCTGTTTGACAAGCCCGTATGAGTATTCTGGGCAACAACTGGTCACTGGGTAGTCTCTAAAGACTGGTATGCGTTTCCAAAACAAAATACTACTAGTTATTTCCCGCACATTGGAAAAATTCTGTTGTCATGGCAAACTATTTCCTGCCTTCAGAATAGTCCCTAACCCAGCATCTGTTTTGGCTTTTCCTTTATGCCATTTTCTTAATCATGCCCTTCTCCTAGCCCCAGCTGATGGTGACCACTAATGTCCCATTGCCCATATAGATTTACTTTTTCCAAATTGACATACAAATAAAACTTCTAATAAGTAATCATTTGATACTTGGTTCTTTGATGTAACAGAATGCATCTATGTCCTTGTGTGTATCAATAATCTGTTACTTTTTACTACTGAGTATTGCATTTTATAAATATAATTTGTTAGATTCTTTTAAAGGAAAGTTTAGCCTTTCTTTAGTCCTGATAAATTTTCTTTCAATTTTAACTTGATTATATCCTTTCAACTTTATTCTTTCTTTCTTTCTTTTTTTTTTTTTTTGGTACTCTAGTCAAATATTGTACATCCTGTCTTGATACTTAACATGTGTTGCCTCTTAGTCTACTTCTTCTGCATTTGGGGAAAGTCCCTTGAGTT
>NW_006922350.1:874172-875526 GCF_000298275.1 Orycteropus afer afer
AGTTCTACAATTGATGCCAATGGAAGCAGCAGTGAGGACATTAGATGATGTGAAGCACTGGGAAAGTCAACTGTGAAGGAACTGTTTCAAGTGCTGAGGAACAAGGATGTCTCCTTGAGGACTAAGGTGTGCCTGACACAAGCCATGATATTTCCAATTGCCTTGTATGCATGTGAGAACTGGACAATGAATCAGAAATACTGAAGAAGAGTTGATGCTTTTGAGTTGTTGTGCTGGCAAAGAATGCTGAAAGTGCCATGGACTGCTGAAAGAACTAACAGATCTGTCCTGAAGGAAGTGCAGCTGAAATGCTCCTTGAAAGTGAGAATGGCCAGACTTCGTCTCACCTATTTTGGTCATGTTGTAAGAAGGGACCATTCCTTGGAGAAGTATGTCATGCTTAGTAAGGTGGAGGGTCGACAAAAGAGGGGGCAGCCTTCAATGAGATGTATTGACATGGTGGCTGTGATGATGGGCTCAAGTATAGCAAGGATTGTGGAGCTGGTGCAGGATCAGGCAGTGTTTTGTTTTGCTGTGCATGGGGTCACTATGAGTTGGAAATGACTCGACGGCACCTAACAACAACAACAACAATATACAATGAACTCCTATAAATTAACAACAAAAAAGACAAACTACCCAATCAAAAATGGGCAAATGATAGGAATTTTGTTTAATTTTCAAGAACTTTGCATTTTCTGATTTTTATATAATACACTTAGATTGTTCTTTTGGAGATACTGCTTTGAACATTTTAAAGTTGTCTTCACAAGCTTTGAAACCTCTTTTTTCCAAGAACAATAATTTTCATTACTTTGTTCCTACTCTTTGTGCTTGATTTTTCCTCAAACAATTGACAATTTTTTTCCCCGACTATATTTAAGAAATGACATTGGTGATATCATGGTAGAATTATGACTTATTCATTGCAAATATATATATATATATATATATATATATCTTTTTTTTTTTTTTTTCAACAACATACAAGGGAACTATACCCAGAAGGAATACACAGAAAGCAAATTAACTATTCTGTAGAAAGAAGTGAGGGAAGCTCAATACCATCAGTCAAAACAAAGGCAGGAGCTAACAGTAGAACATATGCTCATATGTGTATGAATTTGCTTGTATGCAAGTTCAACTCAAAGCTATAGAAAATTAAACAAGTCCACAAGAGCCAATATATGACCTTGATCTTAAGACATTTGACTGCTAACCAGAAGACTGGATATTCAAACCCAGCAGCCAATCCTCAGAAGGAAGATTAGATAGTCTACTTCCATAGAGATACTGCCTTGGAAACCAAAGGAAGGGTTGTTATGAGTCAGAATTGACTCAATGGCAATGAGGT
>NW_006922350.1:876250-880540 GCF_000298275.1 Orycteropus afer afer
TTTCAAAAAATAGATGCAGCTCTGGAGGTGCTTACTCATTTATGCCAAGAAATTTAGAAGAGAGCTACCTGTCCAATCCACTGGAAAATATTTATATTTGTGCCCATTCCAAAGAAAGGTGGTCCAACAAAATGTGGAAATATCTATCAATATCTTTAATATCACACTTGAGTAAAATTTTGCTGAAGATAATTCAAAAATTGTTCTAGCAGTATATTGACAGCAAACTTCCAGAAATATAAGCTGGGTTCAGAAAATGATGTGGAATGAGGAATATCATTGCTGATGTCAAATGGATTTCTGCTGAAAGCAAAGAATACCATAAAGATGTTTACCTGTGTTTTATTGAGTATGCAAAGATATTCAACTGTGTGACTCACAAAAAGTTATGGATAGCATTGCAAATAATGGGAATTCCAGAACACTTAATTGTTCTCAGGAGGGAAGAAGAGAATACTGCATGCTTAAAATCAGAAAGAGCACGCATCATAGTTGTATTCTTTCACCATATTTATTTTATTTGTATGCTGAGCAAATAATCTGAAAAGTTGGGCTATAAGAAGAAGACTATATCAAGATTGGAGAAAGTTCATTAACAACCTGAGTCATTGCAGATGTCACAACCTTGCTTGCTGAGAGTGAAGATGACTTGAAGCACTTACTACAGAAGATGAAAGATTGTAGACTTTAGTTGAGATTACACCTCAATATAAAGAAACCAAATATCCTCACAGCTGATCTGATAAGCAACATCATGATAAATGGAGAACACTTTGATGTTGTCAAGAATTTTAATTTTACTTGGATACATAGTCAATACCCATGGAACTAGTAGACAAGAAATCAGACTTTGTGTTACATTGGTCAACCTGCTGCAAAAGCCCTCTTTAAAGTGTTAAGGAGCTAAGGTATCACTTTGAAGACTAATGTGCATCTAACCCAAGCCATGGTATTTTCAATTGATTCAAATGCATGTAAAAACTGGATAATGAATAAGAAAGACCAAAGAAGAATTGATGCCTTTGAATTGTCATGTTGGCAGAGAATACTGAGAGTGCCATGGACTGCCAGAATGAACAAGTATGTCCGGGAAAAAGTGCAGAAGGAATGCTCCCTAGAAACAAGAATGACTGGACTTTGTATGACTTACATGGGTTATGTTTTCAGAATGGACCAGTCTTTGGAGAAGGATATCATGCTTGGTAAAGTGGAGCATTGGAGAAAGGAGAGAAGACACTCAACAAGATGGACTGATGCAGTAGCTGCAACAATGGGCTCAAGTACAGCAAGGATTATGAGGATGGCATAGGACCTGGCAGTGTTTTGTTATGTTGTACGTAGGGTCATTATGAGTTGGTATTGACTCAATGGCACCTTATTACAACAATACCATATATAAGAGTGAAGGTCTAATTTAATAATAAGAACAGTTAATGTAGGTTTCATTTTTATTTCCTCATAATATATATTCATGAAACAATTTGCTTTGTAGATGTCAGCATGATATGAGTGTTTCTTGCCAATGGTGAGTGCACATAGAAAAGAAGACCCAAAATTGAATGTTAATATCACATTAATTACTATCTTCTCAGGAAAATTATTTAATCACTTTAGAGAAAAGTTGTCTGTTTTATGTCTGTGTATAGATCTTAAGGCAGAAAAGGTAAATAGATGAGGTAGTTTCCATAAGTAATCCATGTTAATAATTTTCTGTGCTTACCAGCTGTTTCTACTCTTGATTTCTTTGCTTGGCAATTTCTCTGCAGGTCTTTACTTGGAAGATCTGTTTCTATCTCTCCTCATTTTTTATTTATCTGTCAAAATGTCCCACATTTACATCCTCTATTGTAGAAATCTTTCAAAATGTCTAGTCTATTCCCTGTCCTTAATAAGGTAGGTTATTCTCTTTACAACTCTTTCAATATCATTCTACAAAAGCCCCAACATTTCTAAAATCAGATTACTGACAGCAAAGAAAGGAAGTGCATATTACCATAAAGAATTATTTATTGCTGTATTCAACTTAATTTTTGTCCCAAAGATTTGTAGTTCCATTACTTTATATATAAGCCACAAAGTAACCACATAGCTACTAACAATCTTTTATCTATATTTCTATCTCTTTTATCTATTTGTCTATATCTGTATCACTGTATTTTCAACATTTGTTTTAATTAGTGTAACTTTAGAGTTTGTTTGGATTCAAGCATAAATTCTGTATGAAAAAAAAAATATAATCCTCACCCTAGTTTTCCTTATAAGTTTCTTAATTTAGTATTTTTTTTAACCACAGTACAATACCACAACATTAAGAAAACAAAAGTCCTCACAACTGCACAAATAAAGCACCATCACAGTAAGTGGAGAAAAGGTTGAAGTTGTCAAAGACTTCATATTATTTGGTTCTACAATGAACACCAATGAAAGCAACAGTCAAGATATCAAATGACATATAGCATTGGGCAAATCTGCTGCAAAAGACTTATTTCAGGTGCTGAAGAACAAATATATCTCCTTGAAGATGAAGGTGCACCTGACACAAGCCATGGTATTTTCAATCACCTTATATGCATGTGAGAGATGGACAATGAATAAGGAAGACCAAAAAAGAGTTGATGCTTTTGAGTGTGGTGTTGGCAAATGTATCATGGACTGCTCAAAGAAGTGATGCTGGAATGCTCATTGGAAGAGAGAATGGCCAGAATTTGTCTCATCTGCTTTCATCATATTGTAAGAAGCAACCATTTCCTGGAGAAGGACATCATGCTTGGTAAATTGTAGGGTCAACCACAAAGGTGAGTATCATCAACAATGTGGATTGGCACAGCGGCAAAAATGACAGGCTCAGGTACAGCAAGGATCGTGGGGGTGGCACAGGACTGGTCAGTGTTTCGTTCTGCTGTACATAAGACTGATATGAGTAGGAGATGATTCGTTAGCACCTAACAACAACTACACTATGATTCAGCAAAATTTGTGTTATATTATCATTGATAAAACAAATAATTTTATTTTCCATGCTTATCTTTTTAATTATATCTGATTTTATATGTTACTGAATCAATTCTGACTCAGAGTAACCCTATCTAACAGAGTAGAACTGCCCTCATAAATTTTCCCAGGCTTTTCCCATAACCTTTACAGGAAGGATCTCTGGTGGTGCTGTGATTAAGTACTCGGCTGCTAAATAAATGATGGGTTATTGGAACCAACTAGCCACTCTGGGAGAAAAGACCTAGTAATCTGCTCCCAAAGATTACAGACTAGGAAATGCTATGAGACAGTTCTACTCTGTCCTACAGTGTTGCTATGAGTCTGAAGTGACTCCATAGCACACAACAACAACACAATCTTTGTGAGAGCAGATATTCAAGTCTTTTCTCCAGCAGAGCTCTGGTGGTGCAGCACCTTAGGCATTTGACTGTTAACCAGCAAGTTTGCTATTCAAACCTGCCAGCCACTCCTTGGAAGGAAATGTTTTACCACCTCAGAAATCCAGTGGGCATTGGTATGAGTGAGAATTGATTCAATGACAGTGAATTTGGTTTTGGTTTATCATTCACTTAGCAGCATCTGAGCACATAATTATTTTGTCAGCAGAGCTCCTTTAACCTCAAATAGAACAGCATTTATGATAGTATCAAATGTTCACCTTGGACAGAATGAACTTTCAAAAACTTAATTTTGATTCCATGAGTCAGATGAACAAAATCAAACTATACTGAAAAGAAGCGATTTTCTATTTGAAGTATCTGATGACAGTGATGAAAACCTGGCACCATGTAATTGTGAAGTTCTTCTGCTAATGGAATCAATGTATTAATTCCTGTTGCTTCACTTTTTCTTCCCAATGAAGAAAATGTAGAATCAAAACAAAATAAAATTAATTTAGGATAGCCTGGTAACGTGGTGCCTAAGGAACTTGACTGCTAGCCAGAAGCCTGGCAGTTGAAACCCACCAGCCACTCCTTGGAAGGAAGGTGGGACAATCTACTTCCATAGTGATACTGCCTGGGAAACCCAAGGAGGGGTCACTATGAGTCGGGGCTGACTTGAACGCACATAACAAAAACAACATCTGATAATCATGTTTCACAGAAAGATGTGAATAAACTCTGTAGATTTACATAAAAAAATGTCTTATTCAAATATATTTTCTCAGTATAATTATAAATTTTTGAAATAGATGATAATGTATTTTCAGTAGCTATGTGTTCTCAGTTTCACTATGGCCTCCATGTTGAACAGTAAATATTCACAAATGTGTTAGGAAAATTACTCTTTCATTTT
>NW_006922350.1:880710-888436 GCF_000298275.1 Orycteropus afer afer
CTTTTTGTACAGATACATATTAGTCTGCTTATTCTTTGTAACTGCTAACCACCATTCCACAGTATGAGTCATTATAGTTTATCTAACACTTTCCCTAGGGGATGCATATAACAGTTAATTTAAATTTATTAAAAATGTTGCTACAAGAAACATTCTGGTATATGTCTCCTCTAAATATTCTTTTGGTGTTTATATTTATAAATATAATTGTGCACATGAAGATCATTCTTTATTTATTTTATATTATTTTATTTATATATTTTTTTGGGATTTCCACAAAATTTATAAAAATAAATAAATAAACCCAAAAATCTGATGCCACAATATTCAACTGCTATTTCTATTCTTGGTACCTGTTCATTTTACCCTCTGTGTTATATGTCCTTCAATCAGGAATTCTTTGAGCCCTGAGCCAGCACTACCTGGATTCCCAGACAATGATTAATGATATTTTAATATGGGCAGAAGTTTGATGAATGGCATAAATTGCAGCTGCGCCCATATTAAAATTGTGGTATCAAAAGCCCATTTTCTTCAGATAGCTTATTACCCTTTAGGAATAAAGGTATGTTTCTCCAACTATTATTTGATTGAAAGAGAATTTAAGTTAAAAAATGAATTGTAAATTTTGAAGGATGAGAAATTTCTAACATGTCACTTCTATTCACATTAAGTACTTTTGTGTAACATAAAGAAATGTATAAAAAAAGAAATAAGAGAGTAACAAAGAAATAATTAAGGCAATTTTTTTTGTGTGTATACTCACTGAAATGTGAGATTTCATATAAAATTAGGCTCATTTTTGACATTGTACAAGAATATTTCAGTGATAAAATATTTCCTTGATTTTTGTATGCAATGTTTACATCAAATGGTGTTTTTATGTAAATACTAAGAGAGATGCTCTGGGAGAAAATAGCCAGATTTTAATACGTTCAAAAGATTTTAAAACATAAGAGGTTCCAAAATTCAAGTGTTTATATTAAAAGTGGAAAAATATATGAGGAAAATCGATGTGTAGCATATCAAGAAGAAAAAAAAAAAAAAAACGCTTCCAACTCATACTGAGCCCCCTTGGATTTCCAAGGAGGTGTCTCTATGAAGTAGATTGCCCAGTCTTCCTTCAGAGAAGTGGCTGGTGAGTTTGATCCTTCGCCCTTCTGCTTAGCAGTCAAATGCCTTAGGCATTAGGCCACTAGAGCTTAACTCTTTTATTTTGGTAACTTTTTGATACTTCAAAAAATATTCCTAGGAGGACTGATGGTGCAGTGGTTAAGTGTTCAGCTGCTAACCACAATGTTAGTGGTATGAACCCACCAGCCGGACTGCTGGAAAAAGATGCATCCATATGCTTCTCTAAAGATTTCAGCCTAGGAAACTCTATGAGGCAATCCTACTCTGTCCTATAGGGTTGCTATGAGTTGATATGACTCAATGCCAATGGGTGACTTAAATTATTCCCAATTACTCTTTTTCCAAAAAAAAATGAAGATGACTCCCAATGCAGACTCTACCCAAATTCAGCTGTAAGTACTGAATCTTATTTTTGTGTATCTTTTATGCTGGGATCAGGTTTTCCTAACTTATCATGAGCCTAATGTAAAAGGTGCACTTATCTACATTTGGTCTCAGCAAAGCATTCTTCAGTGAGAAATGTTCTCATTCTTACAAGGACTCAAAGATGAGAGTCATCTATCTTGAAAATAACACCAGCTGAATTTACTCTGGGTTAAAAAAAAAAAAAGAAAACTCAAATCCTCTGAAATAGCAAGATATTCTTGCAATTTCTTTCTTTCCTCCACAAGTTGTATAGTGATTTATTCATTTAAAAATTGAACAAACAAAACATTAGACACCTAACTAAATGACACTGTTGTTATTACCTAGTTGTTTTTGTTACCTAGTTAACATAGTGACCCCAAGTGAAAGAGTAAAACTGACTTATAGGGTTTTCTTGGCTGTAATTTTCATGGAAGCAGATTGCCAGGTCTTCCTCTTACTATAAAAACTTAAAAAAAAGGAGCTCTGGTGGCATAGTGCATAAGGCATTTGACTGCTAACCAGAAGGCTGGTGGTTCAAACCCCTCAGTCACTCCTGGGAAGGAAGACTGGGCAATCTACTTCCATGGAAATACCTCCCTGGAAACTCAAGAAGGGGTCAGTATGAGTCAGATTCAGTGGTTAAGTGAATCCACAGCATTCTCTCATCATAGACACTCTATTAAATGTTGAAGATGGCAAGATAATTAGCAATGATGAAAGACTCACCCCTTCAGCAATGTCCTATCGAATGAGGAAGAGACATGTAAACATAATTAAGATAAAAAACTGATAAACTTTAAAAGGACTAACATTAGGCCTGATTAAGCAATACTAGAGAAAAAAAAAAAAAAACATTCAAGCTGATATTTGAAGGAAGATGCAAGTCTTCCTAAGAAATAAAGTGTATTTTAGACAAAAAGATCACCACTTATCAAGATTCCATGCAAAGAGAAATTTCAAGCATGCTGAACTCTGTAACACAGAACATAAAAGGAAGCATTACCTACTGTTCTTTACAGAGCATAAATAAATTTTCCTTTGTTTTTTATTTCATTCTGAGGAAACCCTAAACAAGTTATTAAGAGAATTTATGGAGGAAAGAAGATATAATTAGAAATACATTTGATAGCAGATTTTTGTCAACTCTTTCCTTGGAATTAAGTAAAGACAGTAGTTCATAAACACAAGGCAATACTCAAATTTTATTGGGCACAAAATGTGTTGAATTGAATAAGAAATGCTTATTCTATATCTTTTTTTTTGGTTTTATCATTTACTTGACAAAATTACATACTAGAGATTAACATATCAGATGGGGAGTACAAAACCCCTTCAAGATTGACTAATGACATTGAAATATGGCTTAATGGTTTGGAAAGATAAGAAAAATATCTTTTATTTTTTCAATCACAATTTTCTGAGGTAAGATAACAAATGTGGTTTTATTTCACATTTTTAAGCTTATATTCTGATAACCTCCTGGTTAACTTTTGTGTGTCTAACAAAGGCTGTGTCTAACTTCACACTGAAATCATTAAATTAAGATGATTTCTCTAGAATAGTAATTTCTATATGAATAGAAACTGAAAATATTCAATGGTAACAGCAAAATCAGTTTTAGTCTAACTGCCATTTCCTCTAGGTCAGAGGTTTAACAGAGAATGTCAGAGAGGATTTTTTTATAAGACAAATACGAAGAAATATGGTAGAAATTTATAAGCAATATAATTTGGATCTGATTGTTACGTCCTATAAACCATGTGATCTTGGGTAATATACTCAATCTTTCCGTGCTTCAATTTTTCTTTCTGAAAACAGAGGATGATAGTAGTGTTATCCTCAAAAAACACTAAATAAGCTATTTCATCAAGTAAATAGTTCAGCACTGTGCCTAGAATATTAAGCACTGAATATTAGGAATTGTGGGAGCTCTGGTGGTATAGTGCATAAGGCATTTGACTGCTAACCAGAACACTGGTAATTCAAACCCACCAGCCACTTCTCAGAAGGAAGAGTGGGCAGTCTACTTCCATAGAGATATCACCTCGGAAAACCAAAGAAGCTTCGCTATGAGTCAGAGTCATCTTCATGGCAGTGAGTTATTTATTTATTTATTTTATTAAGGATTGTATAAAATTCCATTTTCATTTAACTAGAGAAATTAAAAGTTTCTCTAACCACCTCTTATCTTTTTTTTTTTTTTTTTATTTATTTTATTAAGGATTGTATAAAATTCCATTTTCATTTAACTAGAGAAATTAAAAGTTTCTCTAACCACCTCTTATCTTTTTTTTTTTTAATTTGAAGTCCTCACTGTGACATAAATCACTTTTTCTTGTGTATAGTATTAATATCTTTATACCTAAACTGAAGTTCCAAGATTCTTTTCCCATCATAGCTCTTAAAAGATAATAGGTGACAACAATGAACAAAGACAAATTTGTGTCAGAATCATTGCTCTTCTTGAATTCTTTCTACATTATCCATGAGTTTGTGTGCTATCAAAATGTTGAAGTGTATGAAACCAAAGCACATGTATAAAAACCAAACTCACTGCCTTAAGTCAATTCTGATATTAGTGACCCCCATTGGTTTCTGTGGCAGTATGTCTTTACAGGAGTTGATTTTCCAGTCTTGCTTCCACTGAGTGGCTGGTGGGTTTGAACCACCAGCCTTCTGGTCAGCAGTCAGATATAATAGGCACTGTGGTACCAGAGCTCCTTACATTAGCTCTATTAATTTTAAATCTGTTCTATTTCATATTTAACATTTCCAGTCTCAGTTTCCATAACTGTAGATTATAGAGATTATATCAGATCACTTCTAATGTCCCACTGACAATAAAAGTCCAACTCAATTCACCAGCCTCTAGTTTACTCTTTCCTCAAATTGTCATTGCTAAACTCTAAGATAACATTCATCCTCCAGGGACCTAAGCTATATAATAGTAAAAATATTAAAACTTTATAATATAATCATATTCATGTTCTATCACTTTAGTTATCTTTTAACACAGTGGGAGTTTGATAAAGTACTTGACTAACTGGATTTGAATGTAAATTCTAAGCCAGGTTTCTCAGTCTCAGCAGTAATGACAATTTGGCCCAGATAATTATTTCTTGTGGGGGTTTTTCTGTGCATTTTAAAATGGTTAACAGCATTCCTGACCTCTCTACTAGATGCTAGTAGCATCCTTCTCTGATTATAACTATCAGACGGGGAATACAAAACCCAACAACAAAACTTGTTGTTAGATCTCAGTGAGTTGTCTGGTCCATAGCAACCCTAAGTATAACAGAATGAAACACTGCTTGTCCTGAATCATCCTCACAGTCGTTGCTATGTTTAAATCCATTGTTACAGCCAAAATATCCCCCAGGTGATTGTCACTGCTGTAGATTTATTTATGATAACAAGAATAAGGCAACATATACAAGCCGTCTCTTGGATTCTGGTTTAAAAGAGGAAAAAGAAAGAATTTTTTATTCCATGTGAGTGAATTTTAAAACACGGCCTCAGAACATACTTCATTCTCCCTAATTGGTAGCCCCATAAAGCGTAATTTGGAAGACTTACAGTCATCAGCTATCTAAATGGACTCCATAACACTTGGGAATACATATATTGAGACTCCAAGATTCTCATATTTGGTCTTTCTTAGCTTGAGATGTCTGTAAAAGTAACCCAATCAGATAATGATGTAGCACTCTTCTTTAAAAAAAAAAAAAAAAAAAAAATCATTAATGTGTTGGTACCTTTTGAGAATAGAAAATATGCAAACACTCAAGACTTGTTTTCTAGATTTTCTTCTTTCTCACCTAATTTTCCTCTCTATATACGGCTATAATACATTAACCACAGACAATCAGTTGAAATCTTGCCTTTTCCCAAGTGTTTGTGGCTTTCCATTACATACTTAACATTATTTAAGAGAGCCTTTTGTAGCTCATTACAGAAAGCTGCTGTCTTATGTTACAACTGGAGATTCTAGAGAGAAACATATTTTTTTTCTTATTTTTTCCACTTACATGGCATCCCTCTTAAGTGAAATTCAAAGCATTTTGCTACATTTAAATAAACTGGGTTATGGTTTATGAACAAAGAAAGAGAGAAAGAAAGATCTACAAAGAGAGAAGGAAAGACAAATACACTGACAGTAGTGAGAGGAGCAAAAAGATGAAATGTTTGGAGTCAAAAAGAAATGTTTACAACAGGCAAACTCAGGATCAGGCCATTTCTTGAAATGTCTACACTGGGAAAACATGAAAGAAAATGTTTCCTACAGTTAATTAATTTGACTTCTTAGATACTCTGGTAGATAAAGTTGTATGTTAACTTGGTTGGGCCTGGTTGAGTGACAGAGCAGCTGGTGGTAGTTATGCCCCATGATGAGACTGGCAATCAACTCCATGGTGGGATTTACCACAAGTAGCTGAGTAGCTGCTTTAGGGATGTGATCTGCTTCCTGTATATAAGCAGCAGCTTTGGGAATGCTCTCTAGTTCATGGCACACTTGGACCCTGCCTGTAACTGTGTCATTGTTCAGAAGCACGCCATGCTCTGCTGACCTTGGGACTTACAATGAACTTGAATGAATGGCCTGCCATAAGGTTTGGTAACATCTGGACTGTGCCATTTTATTTGTTGACCTTGGGCTTGTTAGCCTCAGCAGCCAGTAGCTGCCTGAGTGAAGACATGTCTCTAGCTTCAGTGGGCCAGGAGTAAGAGGCACAACTGAACCTCAAGTTCAAGGGGTTTTCACACAGCCCCTAGAGTCTGGCACTTGGAACTCAGAATTCTAGCCTCCTGAACTATAAGAAAATAAACTCCTGTTTGTTAACGCCATCCATTTGTGGTATATTCTTGTCAAAGAGGTACTAGGTAACCAGAACAGATACAGAAACTAAGAATAATTGCTGCATTCTTGTCTCCATTAACTGTAGCATCTATGGTTAAACCTGTCCTTGTTTACTTAATGGAAGCTAATACTGTCATTTCCTTTCATTTCCTTTTCATCCACATGTTGAGTCCTAGAGAGCAACATTCTTCTTGCACCTAAACAATCTAACAATAGTTAGAGGTCAGTGCACATGATGTAGAGTTTGTTATCAGTCTAGTTTATGAAAATGTAAGTTGGGAGAGAAGATTGGGGTTATTTTCTCCTCATTCTATGACCCATACTAAGACAAAGACTGACCCAGAAATCATAGATAAGAGTTTTTGATTCCAACTTTCAATCTTATCACTGTTCAGACAACCACGGAAATCTGCAGTGGTTCCCATAGGTAATACATGTTTCTCTGAGTTTTTAAATGGCCTGTGTAGAAGTGTACTTTTTATAGTCAGTATAATATAAGCAATAATATCTCTTACAAAAAAAAAAAAAAATCAGAAGATGGTGGAACAGGCAGAAAGACTGAATAGACCCTCTTCAACAAAGAAAAGGGGAACCAATTAACTCAGATGCAGAAGATAATCCTAGAGCCCTGAGCTTTGAAGGGAAGGATGTAGAAGTGAACTAAACTCCAAATAGCAGAAGAATTTGCATGAAAACACTAAAAATGGAGACATATAGAACTGTGGTCTGGCAGCGATCCTGATGTCACAGACATCTTAGATATTGCTGAGTGGTGGTAGGACCTAAGAATTAACTAATAATTGGCCCTGCTAGCCAGGGACTGCATGGAGGACTGCTCTGGTGGCTAGTGAATAAAAGTGAAAACATCGAAGAAGACTGTGGGCTGCCCTGTGGACTTTTGTCTATCTGGATGGCACAGCCATTTTGAATGTTTAAAAACAGCTTGACCATTTTGGATATATAAAGCAACAGCATTCTCCCAGAATCCAGGGACTTAAGAACAGGCTCCACTTGCAGGCAACCCCAAGGACATTCCGGATGCAGATGACTGGAAAGGTGCAACATTTCCTTTGTTACTCTTTTACCCTACACCCTCTTGGTGAACAGATGTGCAGCCTTCCCTCACTCCCACCCAATTTCTGGGCCGGTAGGAACTCCATCGCAGACTGTGTGCTCGGACGGAGCCTGGGTACCTGCCCCACACTCCCCTGATTTTTTTTGTCTTCTTTCTGTTTTTCAGTTTGATTGTTTTGTCTGTTTTAAAACTATTATTATTATTATTTTGGAAGGAAGATGGGGCGATCTACTTCCATAGTGATACTGCCT
>NW_006922350.1:890605-891828 GCF_000298275.1 Orycteropus afer afer
GACAAAAGACACCATAGGAGACAAGGAAAGTCATTATATAAAGATTAAAGGATCAACTGAACATGAAGAGATAACCATAATAAATATCTATAGACCCAATGAAAGAGCCCCAAAATACAAAAATCAGACTTTAATAGAGTTGAAAAGGCAAATAGATGACTCCACAGTCATTGTGGAAGACACTAATACACCATTTTCTTTGAAAGATAGAACAACTAGAAAGAAACTCAACAAAGATGTAGAAGAGCTAAACAATAAAATCCACCAAATTGGCCTTATAGGCATCTATAGAGCACTTCAACAGTAGCACAATATACATTCTTCTCTAGTGCACACGGAAATTTTTCACCCCAAAGAAACCTATATATTCAATGCAATCCCAATCCAGATCCCATCAACGTGTTTTCAGAATATGGAAAAAACAATCACTAACTTTATATGGAAAGGAAAGAGATCTTGGGTAAGCAAACACTATTGAAGAAAAGAACAAAGTAGGAGGTATCACACTGACAGATCTCAAAACCTGCTATGCAGTCTCGGTAGTCAAAACTGTCTTGTTTTGGCACAATGACAGACACATAAACCAATGGAAAATAATTGAGAACCCAGAAATAGATTCATCGAACTATGATCAGCTGATCTTTGACAAAGGGCAGAAATCCATTAAATGGGGAAGAGATAGTTTAAGAAATGGTGCTAGCAAAACTGGATATCCATTTGCAGAAAAATGAAACAATATCTGTACTTCACACCATACACAAAAATGAACTCCAGATGGATCAAAGATTTAAATGTGAAACCTAAAACTATAGAGTTCCTCAAGGAAAAACTAGGGGCAAGTTTAGGGTTCCAAATATATGGCATAAATAGCTTATCAAACACAACCCAAAATGCACAAACAGCAGAAGAGAACCTACATGAATGGTACCTTCTGAAAATCAAATTTTTATGTGCTTTCAAAGGCTTCTCCCAAAGAGTCAAAAGAGAACCTACAGATTGGAAAAAATATATATATATATTTATTTGGCAATGACATATCTGACTTATCTCTAGAATTTATAGAAAACACCAACACCTCAATAACAAAAAGACAAATAATCCAATTAAAAAATAGGCAGAAGATATGAATAGACACTTCACTAAGGAGGATATTCAGGCAGCCAACAAACATGAAGAAATGCTCACAATCATTAGTTATTAGAGAGATGCAAATAAAAACAACA
>NW_006922350.1:892438-892969 GCF_000298275.1 Orycteropus afer afer
AAAACAACAATGAAATACCATCTTGCTCCAGCACTAGTAGCAAAGTTCAACAAGACAGAAAATAACAAATGCCAGCAAGGGTGTAGAGAGATTGGGACTCTCATACACTGTTGGTGGGACTTTCAAATGGTACAACCACCATGGAAAGCAATATGACAATTCCATACAAAGTTGGAATTAGAAATAACATTTGATCTAGCCATTCCATTAATAGGTATATATCCTAAAGTGAGAACCATGACAAGAACAGACATATGCGTACCCATGCACATCACAGCACTACTTACAATAGCAAAAAGATGGAAACAACTTAGATGTCCATCAACTGAATAATGAATAACCAAACTATAGTACATACATATGATGGAATATGATGCATCCTTAAAGAATAACCCAGAATCTGCAAAACATCACATAATGTGGATGAACTTGGAGGACATTATGCTGAGTGAAATAAGTCAATCACAAAAGGACAAATATTGTGTTAGTCCATTATTGTAAAAGTCAAGGAAAGGTTTATCTATGGAAGGA
>NW_006922350.1:893860-906408 GCF_000298275.1 Orycteropus afer afer
AGAACAATGTGGAACAAAACTCAAAATCATTTGGGGAAAAAAAGGGGGAACAGGTTTTCTGGTCTGATAGTGCCTGGTGAAACCACTAAGACTATGGCCCCTAATCATTTTTGGGGAAAATAAGAGGTGGGGGGACAGGTTTTCTGGTCTGATAGAACCTGGTGAAACTACTAAGACTATTGCCCCTAGCTGCCCTTCAGGTCTGGAATTGAACCCCCACCTGTGACTTCCAGCCAAACAAAAGACAGGCATATGAGTTGAACATTTACCTAGGGTAGATACACTCCTTGGAGAGAAAAATCATGGGAGAAAGAAGGGCTGCTTATGCACAGGGAGACAGCTCAGGGGGCAGGAGTGCATGGAGGGATGGACACAGAGAAGTAGTAACAATCAGGAGGAACTGGAAGGGGAACTGTTGCATTGTGGTACATTGTGGTCAATGTCATGAGACAAAGTGTATGTGAACTACTGTATGGAAAGTGAATTTGCTCTGTAAATTTTCACCCAAATCACAATTGAAAAAAAAAATCAGATTATTTGTAATTTTAGTCAATATAATTCAAAACAAAATACCTGATCACAAGTTATTACATATTGCTTTGGCCTGAACAGGAAGTGGTTTCTAAAGCAAATTTACTCTTTAATTTTTTGTTATTTCACTAATTTAAATTCTCAACATCTGAATACTATAGCATACAGTGTTTTTTTACAAGTGAGTGAATTGAGGCTCCCTCTAAGATTACCTAGTTGGCATTTGGCAGAGGTAGAGAGGAGAAGAAACTAGATATGCATCCAAGGCCAATCTGCCACAATACCACGGTGAACTAGCAGGTTACATTAGAAGAAGCCATCAAATACAACATACAAACAAACACCATAAAATTAAGTGAGAAGAAACAATCTATATGTGGAATATGCTGTTAAAATTATGTCTCTTCTTGGAATGTATATAAGTTTAAATAGATCATAATATAGTACAGTTTGAATTTTCCCATCTGAAAATGGTAATGAAATCCTTACAATGTTACAGAAATTCTATTTGGTCCAAGTGAGATATGGCATGTATAATTATAGACATTTTAAGTACTTCACTAATATAGGGTATAAAATAAGACATATTATTTTTACAGAACTCTTTCATGATGATTTTTTTTTCTTTATCTACCCATTTTTATCCTGAAAATATTTGTTTTAAATCTAGCATTCTGAATAGCTTCTTATTCTAGCTTATTTGAACATTATTGGATTGTTTTAATTATTTAACCAAGTACTGCCTTATAGCTCATATTGATTTGATATTAGAAAAAAGGAAATTTTCAATTATGTGTATTATTGAATAATATCATTGGTTACAGTCAGCTCAGAAAAGAAAGTTTAATTTTTCCACATTTAAATGGAAGTCAGTTATTATACTTTGACTCTAATATATTTGTTCATGTATTTGCACTTTAAACTTTTCAAAATATCTTTTTCATTAACTAGTAATTTCATGTACAGCTTGAGGAGGTGGCTTTATTTCTAAATCTTCGGTTAGTTTTCTCTTCCCATTTTTTTTTTTTTTAATATAAATCTATTACACCTTGGAAATGCTTTCAGTCTCAGTATACTTTCTTATATTTTGCTGTTTTTAAGCATTTATTAAACTTTTCTCTTTTATTTATTCTCTCTAAATTTTGAAGATAATGTCCTTTTTCATTTTTAGACAATATTTGGATTTTCTAATTTACTAATACTTCTATAAAATTAAACTAAGAAAATTGGGCCAATATTCACCACTTAAACAATGGCAAGACACAAATAAATGTTCCTGTTTTTTTGGTTAAACATATTGGATTTTTCTGTTTTACTGTAGGATTTTGAATAGAAAAAGTATATATACAGGGGAAATAAGCATATTATGATTATAAGTTTATTGAACTGATTTATTAAATGTCTACAAAAAATACAATTAGTATCCTTATCTAACAAACGAGGAAACTCAGAAAGAGAGAAGTTAAGTAACTTTCCTAATGTCTCACAGCTATTAAGTGGCAGAGCAATGTATTCAATGCAGGCAGTTTGACTCAAGAGTCTCTGCTCTTTATTACTAGATTTTTGCTCCCACTGGACAAGTAACCATTCTACTACTAAGATTTTTATGTATGGGAACACCTCTCTGAAACACTCATTATATTTTCCAGCTTTCCACAGGGGAAAATATAATGGAAAGACATCTGAACTGTGCTCATTTATTAAATTTATCTGTTTTGTGATATCAGGTAAAAACAATTACTCTGCTTTTTCACTTGTACATAAAAAGGGATAGCACCAGCCCAATTTTTTATAGGTTTGTGTGGAAGAATGAATTCAATTATATCCAAGAAGAGTTGGTCTTTAATGGTAAGTGTTTTATTGATATATTATTATTTCAAATTCCTTCCTTTAACTATTCTCAATCTATTCTCCCACATGTCCTAATCTTCTCCTCTTCTCTTTTATGCTGATTCTATGAAACCATAAGCACCCACATTGTATGTGTGTATAAACATATATTACAATGCACTGAATTCTTCTGAAAATTATTGAGTCTGTTTCTTTACCTTCCTCCTATTATTTAATCCTGTCCATTTCAATCCCATAGGTTCATCACAAACAGCTTCTGCTAAGATCACCAGTGAATTCCATGTCTGTAATACAAAAAATTTATTCCTCATCTTATTTGTTCTCTTAATTTAATAGCATTTAAGCTATTATCCACTTCTCCTTACAGAATATTTTATGTAGGAGGTTTTCCAAATACAGAAGTTGCCTGGATTTTTTCCTTTCATTCTGATTTGGTCTTAGTCTTTGTGATAGATTCATTTTCTTACTTATCACTAAGTTTTATCAGGTAGAAACCAAAGAAATCTTATTTTCTTAATTTATATTGCCAACCTAGGTGACATCAAGCATACATAGCACTTAGGTTTCAAAAATTTTTATCAAAGGCCTGACCTTCAAAATGGGTTCTAGGAATATTTAATATGTCATCTTGAATGTCTCAAAGCCAATTTATTTCAACAAGCATTCACAATTACAAACATGGTTTTCTGGATTTTCCCATCTCATTAATGGTACCATTATGTTTTTACTTAAGCAAAAGATAAGCATAAGATTTATCCTCAGTACTCATTTTCCTTTACTCCTTATGTGCAAACCATTATTAACTTCTGTCTACATTTTCTCTGTATTATCAAGTCTAGTCAACTTCAGTGGGCATTTCCCAAAATAAGTAACTTAATTAAACTTTAGCAATAAATCAAGCCCCTTATGTTCTACTGTGGTATATTCAACATCTGTCTACACATAATTTTTTCCCTGATTTACACTTCTGTCTCATTGCTGATGTCAGATGGGTCTTGGCTGAAAGCAAAGAATACCAGACAGGTGTTTACCTGGCTTTACTGACTATGGAAAGGCATTTTATTTGTGGATCATAAAAAATTGTAGATAACATGGAGGAAGTCTAGAACCCTTAATTTTTCTCATGAGAAACCTCTGCATAAATTAAGAGGCTGTCATTCAAACAGAACAAGGGGATGCTGCATGGTTTAAAATCAGAAAGGGTGTGTGTCAAGTTTGTATCCTTTTATCATACTGATTTAATCTGCATGCTGAGCAAATAATCTGAGAAACTGGATTATATGAAGAAGAACACAGCATGAGTATTTGAGGAAGACTCAATAACAACCTGCAATATGCAGATGACACAAACTTGTTTGCTGAAAGATGACTTGAAACACTTAAGATCAGATTACAACCATCAGTATGGATTGCACCTCAACATGAAGTAAAATGAAATCCTTACAACTACACCAATAAGCAGCATCAGTGATAAATGGAGAAGATCTTGAGGGTGTCAGGGATTTCTTTTTGCTTGGATCCACAATAAATAACCATGGAAGCAGCAGTCAAGAAATCAGACATTTTATTGCACGGAGTAAACTTGCTGTAAAATATCTTTTTAAAGTGTTAAAGAGAAAAAATATCTTAGAAGACTAAGGTCATCCTGCAAGCCATAGTCTTTTTCAATAGCCACATATGCATGTGAAAGCTGGATAATGCATAAGGAAGACTGAAGAAGAATTGACTTGTTAGTGAAGATTACTGAAAGCATCATGGACTGCCTGAAGAACAAACAAATCTATCTTGGAAGTACAGCCAGAATGCTCCTTCGAAACAAGAATGGGCAGGCTTTGTCTCACATATTTTGTTCATATTGTTAGAAGTGATCAGACCCTGGACAAGGATATTATGCTTGTTAAAGTACAGGGTCAGTAAAAAAGGGGAAGATCTTCAATGAGGTGTATTGACACAGTGACTGCAGTGATGCGATTAAGCATAGCAAGGATCGTAAGGATGCATAGGACCAAGTAGTGTTTCATTCTGCTGTATATAGGCTCCCTATGAGTCAGAATTGGCTTGACAGGACCTAACGGTCACATGTCATTTTATGCCCTCCTTCAATTTTGATGTGAGTTCAGTCATATTATTTGATTTGGTTACCAAATATCTCATGAACAATGGCTTTTCAAAGCACTTTTGTAAAGCTGGTCTTCTCTTTTTCCTTTTTCCTTAAGACTCTCCATTAAAATCATACCTTGACTAGCCTATTGGATGATGCACGATATATAAATCAGAGACCCCCGTTACTTTACCTCACAGACAAATAACATCCAGATGTGGAGCCATATAGCTGACTGGCAGCTGCCCGTAGATGTGTGAGCAAGCCCAGGTGAGCACAATTCAACTTTGACTCAAAATTGTGAGCTATATAAGTGGTAAGTGGTTTTGTATTAAACCATTAAGTTTTGAGGGTTTTTTTTCCCACTGTAAAAGCTAGTTTCTAACCTTTTTTTTTTTTAATTTTATTTTTCCCCCATTCTGCATCTGCAGTATATTTTGCAAAGCAGACTGGTCATGCCATCTCTACTTAATCCTCTAACAGTGACTGATCACATTCAGAATAAAAGGTAATCTCCACAACATGCACTAAAAAAGCCCAGAATATTTTGGCTTTTAACAACACCTTCTATTTATTCTCTTATCATGCTCTCCCTTGCTCTCTGTCCAAATAGCAATAGCCATTTTTCCTCCTTCATGAAAGCCCCATGTTCTCTACTAGCATACAGTATTTACGAAACCTGATTCTTTCATCTACAGTAGTATTCCTATATTCACATTTCCCCCATTTAGTCATTATGTATCAGTTAATTTCAGTGTAGCCATCATTTCCACAGAGAAAATTACCCTAACTTCTCTGGCAAGACCATTTCACTCTATTTGTTATATATTCTTCCAGCATAATGTGCCTGCCCTTGTAGAGGCTATTTGGGTTGTGATATTACATTTATCTTATTAATATCTCTGTTTCCTAGTAGAATGTAAATTTCAGGAAGACAATGATCTTGTCTTTCTCACCATCTTATTTCCAAGGTATCACATGTTTTCTGAAACATAGCAGACACTCAATAAATAATTTTGGAAAGCATAACTGAATGAAGAGATTAAATAATTTAGTAGAGACGTGTTTAGAACATAAGTAGAATATGTATTATATATTAGACAAACAATGATACCATGCAGTTTTTTGTATGAAATGATGTTGCTTCTGTAGCATGCAAACCCATCAGTTGACAAAGTTTAGTGGATTTAAAAATTAGTTGAGCAGTTTGTTAAAAAAACATATTCTAATCCTTAGTTCCAGAAAATATAGTAAGCTGATAATGGAATATTTCTGATTAGTCTGAATTTTTAATAAATGCAAAAACCAAAACTACTGTCATCGAGTTTATTCCAACTTATTGCAATTCTATATGACAGAGTAGAACTGCCCCATAGGGTTTCCAAGGCTATAAATCTTTATGAAATCAGGCTACCTCATCTTTCATCTTTCTCCCATGGAGCCATTTGTGGGTTAGAACTGCTGACCTTTTGCTTAGCAGCTGAATGCTTTAACCACTATGCACCAGCACTCCTATTTTCTTTCTTTCTTTTTTTTAAGCACCATTGATTTAAAAGCACAGGTTTCATGGAACATATTTTGAGAAATACCTAGTACTGAATTTTGTTCACCCACTTTGAATATCAGGCTTAAAGTATTTCTGACTACCTATTGAAATGTTTTCTGGATATATAAATTGATTTTAACATTGTTCTAAGGAGTAGTGCCTAAGGCATTTGACTGCTAACCAGAAGCCTGGCAGTTCAAATCCACCAGCCATCCCTGGGAAGGAAGGTTGGGCAATCTACTTCCGTAGTGATACCACCTCGGAAACCCAAGGAGTGATCACTATGAGTCAGATCCAATTCAATTGCAGTGAGGTTTTTAAGCAAAAAAAAAAAAAAAAAAGGAAAGTAAATATGGTTCATAAAACTTTATTAACAAAAACAAAAATGTTTACAACTCTTCTGCCACAAAGGCTTTTTAATTATATTCTTTTTTTTTCCCCATCTTTTCTCTCCGTCTTTAGAATTGATAATACCCCGCTAATTGCATAAAAAGGACAGAAGCATAGCTGTTGTAAGCCACAGGGAATCTTCTATTTCTTCAAAGGTGTATATGGATCCATTGGATCTTAGGATTTGGAATAACGTTTAATTCTTTCCTAGTCCAGTGGGCAAATTGTGAGTAAATGTCTTGATAGAATTTCTTCTGATAAAGATGAAAGTGTCATTTGGAAATGATTTAGTCCCTGTTGTTGTTGTTGTTATGTGCCGTCGAGTCGGCCCTGACTCATAGCGACCCCTCTTTGGGTTTCCGAGGCAGCATCACTACGGAAGCAGGATTGCCCAACCTTCCTTCCGAGGAGTGGCTGGTGGGTTTGAACCGCCAGCCTTCTGGTTAGTAGTCAAGTGCCTTAGGCACTATGCTACCAGAGCTCCTGGTTTAGTCCCTAGGGTCTCAAAAATGCAAGCTAACAAATCCACCAGCCACCCCTCCTAAGGCAGGTTGGGCAATCTACTTCTGTAGCGATACCACTTTGGAAACCCAAGGAGGGGTCGCTATGATTTGGCTACAACTCAGTGACAGTGAGTTTAGTTTTTTTTTTTTTTTTTTTTTTTAATCGGCTCAAAAGGACAAAATTATTATTTTACTGTGATTAAAAATAGGGACTCAGCTACATTCATTAGACCAAAGTTCTCTGTAATATTTCTTATGGGAGATGGGCATGAGTGTCACTCCTAAATAGAAGAAGCAAGATAGAAATCTAATCAAATATTTGTTTGTTCTTTTGATGAAATTATCAGAAAATCAAGATGGTCCAAAGATTTACTTGGTAACTCCCTATTTCCTGTTTACTTTCAGATTTTTTCCTCATGGTGATTTTAAATAGCAGTACTTAAGTAGGAGATGAAAAATGAAATGTCCAGGATATAGATAACTGCATAAGGAAACAGACATTTATCACTTCCATATGTTATTGAGAAGAAATATATTTTCCAAAGTCAAGGGCAAGCAATTGTTATTATAGAATTTTAAAAACCAATCCAAAATGTAGTCAATGAGATGGCATATAGCTTTTATGTGCAATCCCCTAAAATATTTCTTATCAAGTCTGTTTGCTAAGAGAATGGGTCTGACTGATAATATTTTACATTCTTTCTTCCCTCTAGCCAGCTAGGCAGGCTGCTTGCCTCTCATAGCTAAATGCAACAGGAAGGCTCCTAAACAACTGACACTTAAAAAGAAAGATATTGATTGTTTTTAAACAAAAGCATACTTTGCAAACAAGGACATTCCATACACAGATTTCATGACCTACACCTTGAGAAATAGCTACTGTTGAATTTCGCTCTTCAGCTTGGAATTTCAGGCTATTTTATCTATTCCACTTTGAATATTTCCGACCACTTATTGAAATGCACTCTGGATATATAAATTAATTTAACATTAGTCTAAGGGCTTGTCAAAGGTGGGACCCAGCATATTATGGCATTGGTAAACAATCAATGTCTCACTTTGTGCCTATCTCAAGGAGCTCTGGTGGCACAGTGGTTGAAACATTCAGCTGCTAACGAGAAAGTTGGCTGTACAAACCCACTAGCTATTCTGTGGGAGAAAGATGAGGTCGTCTCTTTCCATAAACATTTACAATCTTGGAAACCCTACAGGGGCAATTCTACTCTGTCCTATAGGATCACTATGAGTCAGAATTGACTCAATGGAAGTAGATTTTATTTTGGATTTTCACTTCCTGACTGGAAACTTATCTTTGGTAAGTTAGCATGTCTATGCCAGAATGAAACCATGTTGCTGGTGATGTGACAAGGCTATGAAAAGCTCACATAATTCCTAGAAATGTGTAATAGTTTCTGTAAAATTAGAAAACTGATGTAAAAAATGTAACTTGAAACATATTGTTTCCACAGTGGCCAGAAAACACTGACCAGGTAGTGTTATCAGCTATTACGTGTACTTTGGGCAGTAACACAGTCTTGTATTAACTTAACCTTGGTTATCATCACAAATGGGAGTAGAAAGTAGCAAGATGGAAATAAAGAGGAAAAACACAAAGGGCCTTTTTAGGGGAAAAGATATCTTTTCATTCCCTCTGCTTAGAATCGAAGCTATTACCTTGATGAAGAAGGTAAGATGAACAAGCTACCTGGAAGTTTAGAGTGGCCAATTCCTGCCTTTCCTGCATACATGCATTTGTATCTGCACACATCTCTTTGTGTGTACGTGCGTACAAGTCCATGTGTGTGTGCACTGACATATACTAAGATTTTTGTATAGGCCTTGATAAAATGGTACGGTAAAAAGACTCTGCTACTTTCTTCCCTTTTTCCCTTAAGCTCATAACAGTGCATGATAATGATGAAATAACAGAGGTTTTTTTCATCATGTGGAAGATAATATAACAGAAATGGGAAAAAATAAAACACTATTTTTTAAATCTACACCCTTCAGACGAATTGATGCATGCTTCCCAATAACAATTTAAAATACTATATATTGACAGTTTTTTGCTTCCTTTTTTGACTTACAAAATATCATGACCTAAGATCCAGATTATGATGGTCCCTAATGCTCTGTTGTTATTATGTGCCGTCAAGTCGGACCAGACTCATAGCGACTCCTCCTTGGGTTTCTGAGACAGTTTCACTACAGAAGTAGATTGCCCAACCTTCCTTCCAAGGAGTGACTGGTAGGTTTGAACTGCCAGCCTTCTGGTTAACAGTCATGTGCTTTAGGAACTACGCTACCATAGCTTCATGGGCATTGTTAAAAAAAAAAAAAAAAAAAGATTCCTGGATCATAGCCCAATTCCCACATGACAATGTGAAACAGATCAGGTGACACTTAAACATACAGTGGATTGTTACAATAGAGGAATTTAAAGCTTAAAAAAAAGGTGGATGTTTTGTTATATGCAGTAAACATGACTGCCCTTAGTTTCAGAGAAAGTCACTATCTCTATCTTCCAAAGGTATATTGTACAAAGATCCTTAAAAAATATACTGTAGAAGAAAAATGCGATTAGTGTTACACTTGCAATACGTATAGAAACTCAAGACACCCACAAAAAATAATTTCCCAACATTTGCTTTCTTGATTTTTCCTTCAGAAATATAGTTTGAGTTAGTAAGCCTGTTCTTTGGAGGCTTAGCACAGAACCTAAATTAAAAAAAAACCTTCTAAATATCAGTGCTAAAATATCTTCTTTACATGGTTGTTGGATTCATGCTTTATAAATAAGACAGTTGGCTACAATGGAGTGATTTTCAGATTGCTAGCATATGAAATATGTGTGAATATGAAATATTTTAGCATAAGATGTGTTTAAATTATTAGAATATAAGCTCTATAATATATGAGATCCTGTTTTAAGAAATAAACTCTTATTTCTCCAAAAGACACAGAACGAACTTTTTGGAAGTCTGGATTAATCATGTGGGAGAAAGAGTAGCAACTTTTTTCAGTCTAAGTACTTAATAAATGTTTTACAATTATTTTCCTAGAATATTGATTTGCAAACTTCTGTTTTCATTTGTCACATTTTCCTATACGTTATTTTAAAATTTAACTTGTGTGCAGATAAAATCAAACTCAGGCTTTGTAATCAGATTCTATCAGTGTTCCGTGGTAAGAAATATATGAAGATAATCTTTTCACTTACAAATAAAACCTACTTGTGAATGAGTTCAGTTCCAGTCTTTAACTGGATGGACGCCTTTTGAATGCATCTTACAAGACGGTCTCTTAATTTAACACAGGAGAGAAATTCTGCTCCTTTGAATTTAGAAGACAGAAAAATCAGGCATACTTCCTTTTAGTAAATCTACACTGAAATCTATAGCATGATCCTTAAATGTATGGAGAGGACATTTTTTTTTTTTTTTCCCCTGGTTGCCGATATTACTAAGTGGGGGTTTTGTCATGTGTGAAATAGCCCAAGAAGTAGAACTCAGATTTTTTTTCCTCTGGTGCTTCAGAGCTGAGTCTTTTTTTTTTTTTTAATTTATATTTTATGCTGTTTTAGGTGAAAATTTAAATGGCAAATTTGGCACTCATTTAACAATGTTTATATGACTTATCCCATAACATTGGTTGCATTTTTCACAATGTCTCAACATTCTCATTACTTCCATTATGTTTTTTCTGCCCTCTTATCTCATCTTTGTTTTAGGGTAAATGTGGATCATTTGGTCTCATGTAGTTGATTATTTAAGGGAACACAATACTCACAGGTGATATTGTTTTATTTTATAAGATCATGAATTATTTGGATGAAAAGTGACTGTGATGAGTAGCTTTAGTTACAAGTTCAAAGGATATCTCAGAGAGATAGTCTGAGGTTTCTTCTAGTCTCTAACAGTCTAGTAAGTCAGGCTTGTTTCTAGGAACTTGCGTTTTGTCCTACATTTTTATTTTCCTCTCCAGAAGGTTCTATTATATCTCTGGTCAGAATAGTAGTGGTGGGTAGGCACCATGCAGTTCGTCTGGTCTCAGGCTACTTTGAGGCTGTGGTTTTTGTGAGCTTTTAGACTTGTGGACTAGTTTCTTACTTGAGCCTTTGGTTTCTTTCATCTTTTTTTTGTTCTAGATGAGTAGAGACCAATAGTTGTATCTTAGATAGCCTCCTGCGAGGTTTTAAGACCTCATGTACTACACATCAAACTAGGATGTAGAACAATATCTTTTTGAACTATATTATGACAATTCATAGAATTGTCCCATAAAATTCAGACGCTATGTCTCCAAAACCAGTAAATCAAACCTATGAGATGTTTGGTTATGTCTGAGAAGTATTCATAACTGTGCCTCATATATGCTTTATTATATATGTATGAATATATATGCAGCACACTCAAACATGCATATATACACATGCCTACAGATACACCTATACATGCACACCCATATATTCGCATATATGTCTTCTGAGACACATATTGTTGTATGTTGTTATTGTTGTATGCCATCGAGTCGGACTCGACACATAGTGACCCCTCCTTGGGTTTCCAAGGCAGTATCACTACAGAAATAGATTGTCCCATCTTGCTTCCAAAGAGTGGCTGGTGGGTTTGAACCACCAGCCTTCAGGTTAGCAGTCAAATACCTTAGGCATTATGCCACCAGAGTTCCCAGACACATATATGCACCTGTATCTACCTATATAGCCACTAGGGCAATCTACTTCCATAGTAATACTGCCTCGGAAACCCAAGAAGGTGTCGCTATGAGTCGGGTCCGACTCGATGGCACATAACAACAACAACAACAACAACAACATATAGCCACAGACATGTTTTTGTTGTTATTACTGTTGTTGAAAATTGTATGTTACAGTATTTACTGAAATTGTCCCTTTTTCTCTCATACTTCTTAGAATCTTCATTTACCTAGGATAAGTTGTGCAGAAATCATCTATATTGGGTATTGCCTCTCCCAACACCAAAAATAATAAGTTTCTACTATCCTTTGGAAAAATATTGAATGATTCAGGAAACATCAAAAGAAGATGGAAAGAATACACAGAGTCACTGCACCTAAAAGAACTGGTTCATATAAATCTATTTCAAGAGTTGGCATATGATCAAGAACCAATTGCAATGAAGGAAAAAGTCCAAGCTGCACTGAAGGAATTGGTGAAAACATGGCTCCAGGAATTGATAGAATATCCATTGAAATGTTTCAAAAAACAGATGCTGTGTTGGAGGCAGTTATTCCTCTATGCCAAAAAATTGGGAACCCAGCTACCTGGCCATCTAACTGGAAGAGATCCATATTTGTACCCATTTCAAAGAAAGGTGATCCCATAGAATGTGGACATTATCAAATGATATGATTAATATCATATGCAAGTAAAATCGTACTGAACATAGTTCAAAAACGGTTGCAGCAGTGTATTGGCAGGGAACTGCCAGAAATGCAGGTGAGATTCAGAAGAGGGTATGGATACTAGGTATATATCCTAAAGAAGTGAGAGCCATGACAAGAACAGATATATGCACACCCATGTTCACCACAGCACTATTTACAATGCCAAAAGATGGAAACAACCTAGGTGTCCATCAACTGA
>NW_006922350.1:907878-909586 GCF_000298275.1 Orycteropus afer afer
AGTTATGGAATGAGGGATATCATTGCTAATGTCACATGGATCTCAGCTGAAAACAAAAAATACCAGAAAGATGTTTGCTTGTGTTTTACTACCATGCAAAAGCATTGAATTGTGTGGATCATAATAAATTATGGATAATATTGAGAAGAATGGGAATTCCTGAACACTTCATTGTGCTAATAAGAGACCTATACCATAGACCAGGAGGATGGCATTTGAACAAAATAAGGGGGTACTTCATGGTTTAAAACCAGGAAGCATGTGTGTCAGGGTTTTATGCTTTCATTATACTTATTCAGTTTGTATTCTGACAAATAATCTGAGAAACTGGACTATATGAAGAAAAATGTAGCATCAGGATGGAAGGAAGACTCATTAACAACGTAGGATATACAGAAACACAACATTGCTTGTTGAAAGTGAAGATGATGAAGCACTTACTTAATGTGGAGTATAGATTGCACCTCAACATAGGAAAAAAAAAATCCTCACAACTAGACCAATAAGCAACATCACAATAAATGGAGAAAAGATTGATGTTGTCAAAGATTTCATATTATTTTATTCCACAATCAACACAAGTAGAAGCAAAAGTCCAGAAATCAGATGGCATGTTGCACTGAGCAAATCTGCTGCAAAAGACCTCTTTAAAAGGCTAAAGAACAAAGATATTTACTTGAAGACTAAGGTGAACCTAACCCAAGTCATGGTATTTTCAAATGCTTCACATGCATGTGAAACCTGAACAATAAACAAAGATGACTGAAGAAGAGTTGATGCCTTTGAGTTGTGGTGTTGGTGAATAATGCTGAAGGTACCACGGACTAGCAAAAGAACTGGAAAATCTTTTCTGGGGGAAGTACAGCTGGAATGCACCTTGGAAGCTATAATGGGCAGACTTTGTCTGACCTATTTTGGTCATTTTGTCAGAAGAGATCAGTCCCTAGAGAAGGATATCATGCTTAGTAAAGTGGTGGGTCAATGAAGAAAGGGAAGGCCCTCAACGAGACAAATTGACACCGTGGCTACAATTGTGGGCTGAGGTATAGCAGGATTGTGAGGCTTGCATAGGACTAGACAGTGTTTTGTTCTGTTGTACATAGGGTTGCTATGAGTCAGAGCCAACTGGACTACACTTAACAACAGCAAAAATTGTCTAGAAAGTGAACAACCCTCCCTTCAGGTAAATGAAATATTTATTCTTATACATGAAATATAATACATGAAATAGCTGGAACATGAGTAAAGAAGACCAAAGAAGAGTTGATATTTTTGAGTTGTGGTGTTGGCGAAGAATGGTGAGAGTACCTTGGACTGCTAAAAGAACTAACAAATCTGTCCTGGAAGAAGTGCAGATGGAATGATCCTTGGAAGTGATTAATGGACAAACTTCACCTGACCTACTTTGGTCATGTTGTGAGAAGGAACCATTCCCTGGAGAAGGATATCATGTTTGGTAATGTGGAGGATAAGTGAAAAAGGGAAAGACCCTCAACAAGATGGATTGACACAGTGGCTGCAACAATGGGCTTAGGTATAGCACTACTAGATCATGAGGCTGGCACAGGACCAGGCAGTGTTTCATTCTATTGTACATTGGGTCATTATGAGTTGGAGCTGACTCGAAGTAACCTAAGAACAACATACATGATATGTCTTTTCTTAACTTTTTGTAAAAGTGAGAATGTGCAATAACAGTCCTTTTGTG
>NW_006922350.1:910527-911654 GCF_000298275.1 Orycteropus afer afer
GAGGGTCGACGAAAGAGGGGGAGGCCTTCAGGGAGATGGATTGATACAGTGGCTGCGATGATGGGCTCGAGTATAGCAGGGATTGTGGGGCTGGCACGGGATTGGGCAGTGTTTCGTTCTGCTGTGCATGGGGTCGCTATGAGTCGGAAATGACTCGACGGCACTTAACAACAGCAACAACAATGTCCTCCAGGTACAACCATATTATAAGATGTTTCACGGACTCATCATTTTTCTTTATAGTTTTATAGCATTTCATTGTATATTTCTGCTGTTGTTAGGTGTCATTGAGATGGCTGTGACTCATGGTGACCCTATGTACAACAAAATGAAACAGTGCCCTGTCTTGCTCTATCCTCTCAATCCTTGCTATGCTTGAGCCCATCATTGTAGCAACTCTGTCAGTCCACCTCCTTGAGGGTCTTTCTCCTTATTCACTGACCCTCTACATTACCAAGCATGATATACTTTTCCAGGTACCAGTCCCTTCTAACAACATGACCAAAGCAGGTGAGACAAAGTTTGGCCAATCTTGCTTCTAAGGAGCATTCCAGCTGCACTTCTTCAGAACACATTTGTTTGTTCCCCCAGCAGTGCTGGGTATTATCGGTATTCTTTACTAACACCACAATTCAGTGGTATTAACTTTTCTTTCTCTCCTCAGAAGGAAGATTGGGCAATCTACTTCCATAGTGATACTGCCTCAGCAACCCAAGGAGGGGTCACTATGAGTCAGGGCCGACTCAACAGCACACAACAACAACAACTTTTCTTTGGTCTTCCTTATTCATTGTCCAACATTCACATGAATATGAGACAATTGAAAAATATTATGGATTGGTTTAGGGGAACCTTCGTCTTCAAAGTTATATCTTTGTTCCTTAACACTTTAAAGAGGAATGTTGTGGCATATTTGCCCAGTGTAATATGTCATCTGATTTCTTGACTGCTGCTTCTATGGATGTTGATTGTGGATCCAAGTAAAATGAAATCCCTAACAAACTCAAGGTTTTCTCCATTTATCATGATGTTGCTTACTGGTCTAGTTGTGAGGATTTTTATTTTCTTTGTTGTTGTTGTTGTTATGTGCCGTCGAGTCGGCCCCGACTCATAGCGACCCCTCCTTG
>NW_006922350.1:912634-915077 GCF_000298275.1 Orycteropus afer afer
AGTCTGTAATTCTCTTTTAGTAAAATCTTTTGATGGTCATAAGCATTAAATTTTCAGGAGGTCCAACTTACTTAATTTGTCTTCTGTTTGTGCCTTTGTAGTTGTGTTTGATAGATTCTTGTGCCAAAATTTAGGTCCCCAAGTTTTGTCCCTATATTATGTTCCAGAAACTTTATAGTTTTACCTTTAACATTTTAATTGTTGATCCATTTTGAGGTAATTTTTTATACATGTTGTGAGGAATGGATTTTGTTTCATTTTTCTATAAATGTATATCCAGTTTCTCCAGCACCATTTGTTAAAGACATTGTTTCTTCCCTATTGAACACACTTTGACACTTTGTTAAAGATCAGCTGCCAATAGATGGATGGTCTCCTTCTGAATTCTCAATTTCATTCCATTGGGTTATGTGTCTGTCCTTGAACAAGTAGCAGGCTATTTTGATTACTATTGCTCAATAGTTAGTTTTGAGCTTCAGAATTGTGAGCCTTCCCACTTTTCTCTTCTTTTTCAAATTGCTTTGGCAATTCAGAGCCTCTTTCTTTTTCATATAAAATTGATGATTTGTCTTTCCATTTCATTAAAGAATGTTGTTGGGCACTGGATCCAGAATATATTATATCTGTAGAACACTTTGGGTACTACTGACATTTTCACAATGCTGACTCTTCTGGTTCATAATCATTCAGTATTTTCCCATGTATGTAGATATCTTTTAGCTATTTGCAGTAGTGTTTTATGACTTCCTTTGTACAAGTCTTTCACATCCCTGGTTAGGTTTGTTCCTAGGTATTTTATCCATTTGGGAGCTATTGTAAATTATATTGTTTCATTGATTTACTTTTCAGACTTCTTGTTAGTATAGTGGAACCCAACTAATTTTTGTGTTTTGATCATGTACCCTGCCACTTTGATGAATTCCTCTATTAAATCTAGTAGCTTTGTTACACAATCTCTAGGACGTTATATGTATAGGATTAGGTCATCTGCAAATTGGGACAATTTTAATTCTCTCTTTCCAATTTGAATGGCATTTATTTTCCTATACTTTCTAATTGTTTTGGCTAGGACTTCTAGTACAATATTGAATTAGAGTGCTGATAGTGCAAATCTTTGTCTTGTTACATTCTAAAGGGGAAGACTCTCTGTTTTTCTCCATTGAAAATAATTTTGGCTGTTGGCTTGTTAAATATGCCCTTTATTATGTTGAGGGATTTCCTTTCTATTTCTGCTTTACTGAAAAATGTGTTGGATTTTATCAAATGCATTTTCTGTGTCAATTTAGATGATCATGTGATTCTTTTTGCTTGTACTATTTGTGTGGTGAATTACATTAATCGATTTATTAATGTCAATCCACACTTAACCTGGTGTCTATCCCATTTGATCATTGTGTATTTATTATTGTTTTTGATATACTGTTGGATGCTGCTGGCCAGAAGTTTGTTGAGAATTTTGCATCTGTTTCATCAGGAACAGTGATCTACAATTTTCCTTCTTTGCTATGTCTTTACTTGATTTCCATAAGAGGGAGATTCTGGCATCATTAAATTAGTTCAAGAGTATTCATTCCTTTTCTATGTTTTGAAAGAGTTTGAATACAATTAGTGTCAGCTCTTCTCTGAATTTTGGTAAAATTCCGCACTGAAGTCACTGAGCCACGGCTTTTTGGTTTTGTTTTATTTTTTGGGGAGTTTCTTTTTCCTTTTTTTTTTTTTTTTTTGATGTTTTATTGTGATTTTGGATGAAAGTTTACATATCAAATTAGTTATCTATTGAATAATATATATACATTTTGTTTTGTGACATTAGTTGCAATGCCCTTAATATGTTAGCCTTCTTCCACTTCCTCCCTGAATTCCTATTGCTAGTCACACTCTTCCCTGTGCCTTTCTACATTCAGAACTCTGGTTTTGGGCAGAAGGTGATCTTTTGGTTTCTTTTGGTTAATGTTCTGAGAAATATATTCCTCGTAGTTGCTACTGTTCATTTTATAGGGCTGCCTATTTTTTGGCTGAAGAGTGATCTGCAGGGATAGATTTAGTTCCAGGTTTGAAGGGTATCTAAGGGCCATAGTCTCAGAAAGTGCACCAGTCTCTATCAGACAAATGACTCTGGTCACTTTTATGATTTTGAATTTTGCTTTATATTTTCCCTGCTCTACCCAGGGACTTCTATTTTGATCTTTATCAGTGCAGTCCCTAGTAGTAGTTGGCCACTATCTTGTTCGTTTGGTATAGCTAATGGTTATAGATCACATGGTTCATTAGTCCTTTGGATTTTTTTTTTCTCCCCTTGATATTTGGGTTAACTTCAGTCTTTTTTGCTTTACAAGGTTAGAGACTAACAGTGATTCATCTTAGATATCCAGTCACAAGCTTTTAAGATCCCAATCTCTATTCATAAAAGGAAAATGTGTAATATTTTCTTTGTAGATTATCT
>NW_006922350.1:915797-919039 GCF_000298275.1 Orycteropus afer afer
GGGGCTGCTTTTCACCTGCAAGCACTCTATTTTAAGGCTGGGGCCTGAAGTAGGCAGGTGCAGAGCTTGGGGACTCCTTTCTACCTGGGAGTGGCTCTATTTTAAGGCTGGGGCACAAGGCAGGCAGATGCAGGGCTTGGGAGTTGCTTTTTACCTGGGTGCACATCTGTATTAAGGCTGGGTCCCAAGATAAGTGGGTGTGGGGCTCATGGGCTTCTGTCTGAAATACACAGAATATGCAATCAAGATGTGTTAATTATCACTGGTGACTGGAACACAAAAGTTGGAAACAAAAAGAATCACCAGTAGTTGGAAAATTTGGGCTTGGTGACAGAAATAATACTGGAGATTACATGATACAATTTAGTAAGACCAACAACTTACTCTTTGCAAATACATTTTCTTTTTCAACAACACAAACAGCGGCTATACATGTGGCCTTCATTAGATGGAGTATACAGAAATAAGACTGACTACATCTATGGCAAGGAGCTCTGGTAGCATAGTGCAAAAGCATTTGATTGTGGATCATAACAAATTGTGGATATCATTGGGAAGAATGGGAATTCCAGAACACTTAATTGTTCTCCTGAGGAACCTGTACATAGACCAGGAGGCTGTCTTTCAAACAGAACAAGGGAACTCTGCAGAGTTTAAAATGAAGAGGAGAGAGACTTGCAAATTGTGTCTGGTAAGTAGTCCCCATTCTAATTCCCTCTAGCATCTTAGTTCCTGAAAAATTAGGTGCAGAAGTTTGAAATAGGGATTCTGGTACTCTGAACAGCTCACTGAGTCAGAGTACACCAAACTCAGGGGAATAGGATTAGAAAGTAAAATAGGGCTGGGGAATCTACCTTGCGGAGCACTGACCAGCAGGCAAGAAAGGGCATCAGAGACCTTCTTGGGTTAAGGAAGAAGCCACATCACACCAGTATACCAGAGCTCACCCCATGGATATACCTTCAGCACCTGCTTCTATCTGTAAACTTGAGTCTGCTGGGTGTGAGCAGGTACTTCCAGTACCCCTGAAACCCAAGCAGATACCATTAACACCACAAGTGGGCAGGCCCTGGGAGGAAGTACTACAGCAGTTTGTGAGAATGGGCTTAGGCCAGCTTTTTAGCACAGAGGGACCGTTTTGACTTTCTCAGTAATCCTGGGTCTGCTGGGTATGAGCAGGCATTTTCCTCCATCTAGGACCACTGAAACCCAAGCAGAGATATCATTAGCACCACAAGTGCATGGGCCTGTAACTCTCACAGCGGATTGCAGTGTGGGCCAGTTGTCTTGGGTGGGCTTTGTGGCATGAAGGGGTCTCAAGCGTGGGGTTTTTGCATGTGTCTGAGCCTGGCAGAAAGTGGCAACCCCCTAACAACTGGAGGCTTTGGTGAACTTGAGCTGTGGACCAGTGAATGAGAGTATGATATCATCATTAGAAGCCTACAAAAAGCCCTAGAAACTGCCCCTAGCAACGTGAAACTTCCCTTCCTTCTTCTCTCTTTCCCTCCCACATTCTCTGCCAATACCCTCACTCATCCAATAGAAAAATCATATTCAGCTACCATAATACCTCTCAGATTGAATTCTAAAGCCTCTTTATGACAGAGACCTACATCCACATTCCACAGAGTGATTCCATCATCTCAAAGAAAACTGCAGAGCAACCCAGCACAACTGAATTAATAACAAAAAATATAAAATAAACCAGCTCCACCTTTTCAAAATATTAAATCAAAAAACCAAGATAAAAAAAAAAAAAAATCAATACACAACCAACAGTTAAAGACAACCTCAAATGTCTAGGGAACAACAGGCAACCTCAAATCAAACAAAAGAACAGGACAAGGCATTGGAAGCAAAACCACAAACAAAGATCTCATTAAATAAGGAAGAAGAAGAGGCAATAGAATTATCTAAGTAGGAATTTAGAAGATATGTTTATAAAGCTTTACAAGAGCTTAAGGAAATCTGAAACAGAAGCAAGGAGAACACAGACAATTCCCTGGAAGAACTCAGGAAAACCATTTAAGAACAAAATAACAAGATTAATGTACAATAAGAACTCACACAAAAACAGCAGTTAGAAATCCAGATGAAAACCAAAATTACAGAATTACACAATACAGTAGAAGCACAAAAGAGTAGGTAGAACTGGCTGAAGAATGCATATCCCAACTAGAAGACAAATCCCTGGACCCCAGCCTGTATGAAGAAAAATAAAAACAAAGATTTAAGAGAAATGAAGAGAACCTAAGAGTAATATGAGATGACATGAAAAGAAAAAACATATGGCTCTTGGAATTCCAGAATAAGAGGAGGCAAAAAAATAAAATAAAACTAAGAAAATTGTGGAAGACCTACTATAGAAAAGCTCCCCCATATCATGAAGAACTGATATTTGTCTAAGAAGCTCATAGAACCCCATACAAGATCAATCCCAAGAGAAAAACAAAAAGGCATATCATAATCAAACTCTCCAAAACCAAAGAAAAGAAAAATTTGCTAGCTGCCCAGGACAAAAGAAATATTACTTATAATAATCAAAGAGTTAGGGTGAGCTCCAATTACTCAGCAGAAACCATGCAGGCAAGAAGGCAATGAGACAGCATAAATAAAACACTGAAGGAAAAGAACTTCCAACCAAGAATGCTATATCCAGCCAAATTATCCATCAAATATGAGGGCCAAATCAAGGCATTCTCAGACAAACAGAAATAAGGGATTTTTGTGAAAAACAGACCAACCCTACAAGAAATGCTTAAGGAAGTCCTTCCAATAGAGAACCCACAACAGAAATCAACAAAACCAGGATATGTAACATCAACACTAAAACCAAATAAGAAATAGAAACTCAAAATAAGACCATAAAATATTGTACACTAAAAATCAAGGAGGCCAATCTGCAACAACAACAGTTTTATTCCCTAATGGAGGGAATAATTCTTCTAGGTACAAACTTCCAAATGGAGAGGAAAACAGGACAATGTCCTAGAACAGACTGTTCTAAAAATGTAGAGACAAGAATTCACTCCAAGGTAACCACAGAAAAAATTAACAATCCCTCTAAGCAAATCCAGAAGGAAGGAAAGCATATGGGTTTAATAAGCACAAAACCAACAAGAAAGTAGAAAAGAGAAGAAGCATTTGGCAACAAACAGAACTCAGCACAGAAAAGTATATGGACCAAGGAAACATCAACATAACGAAATATATATATATATATATATATATATATATATAGA
>NW_006922350.1:919139-921075 GCF_000298275.1 Orycteropus afer afer
AGAGAGAGAGAGAGAGAGAGAGAGAGAGAGAGAGAATGACAGCAATCAATTCATGTCTATCTGTAATTATAGTCAATGTGAATGGACTAAATGCACCAATCAAGAGAAAGAGAGTGGCAGACTGGATAAGAAAATAAGACCCATTGATATGCTGTCTATAAGAGACCCACCTTAGACACAAAGATAAAAACAAATTAAGAGTTAAGGGGTGGGAAAAAATATATACCAAGTCTATGGTAGTCAAAAAAGAGCAGGAGTGGGAATATTACTTTCAGATAAAATAGACATTAAGGTGAAAAATATCATAAGACATAAAGAAGGACATCATATGATGCTGAAAGGGTCAATTGACAAAGACATTATGATTATAAATATTTATGCACCCAATGAAAGTGCTCCAAAATATGTGAAGCAAATATTAATTCAATTAAAAGGGACAATGGTCAATTCTACAAGAGTAGTAGAAGACTTTAACACACCACTTTCAAGAAGGGACAGGTCAACAACAAAAAAAACTCAACAAAGATATAGAAGAGCTCAAAAATACAATCAATCAATTAGACTTCATAGATATATACAGAGCATTCCATCCAACAAAAGCACAGATCATATGTCAAGACATAAAACAAGCCTCAATAAATTCAAAAGCATTGAAATATTACAAAGCATCTTCTCAGACCACAATGCTATAAAATTAGAAATAAATAATAGGAAGATCAAGGAAAAAAAATCAAACATATGGAACCTATTCTGGTAACTTAACACCACCCTGACAAGTATATACCATAAATGGGATGGCTTTAACAAACAAGTTTATTCTCTTACAGTTTGGGAGGCTAGAAATCCAAGTTCAAAGTGTCAGGCTCTAGTGGCTGGATGAAAGCCCCTCAACCTTGGAGTCCAGCTCTGCCTCTTGCTCCAGGTCCACTGGAGCTAGAGGTGTTTCTTCACTCAGACAGCTGCTGACTGCTGAGGCAGACAAACCCAAGGTTAACAAGTAAAAAGGCACCATCAATGTTACCAAACTACATGGAAGGCCATTAATTTAAGTTCATTTTAAGTGCTAAGTTTCACAGATTATGCCAGGCTGCTGAACAATGACACAGCTACATGTAGGGTCCAAGCATGCCATAAAATTGAGACCATTCCCCAAGGCTTCTGCTTATACACCAGAAGCACACCACATTCTCTAAGGCAACAACTCAGCTGCTCACAGTAGATTCCACTATAAAGTTGATTACCAGTCTCATCATGGAGTATACTACTCCAGCTGCCCAACCACTCAACTAGGCCAGACAATTGACATACAAACTGAACTGCCACAGATGCTGAACAATTCACTGCTCAAAAACAACTAAAACTTAATAGAACAAATAAAAACTGAAATAAAAAATAAATAAATCCTAAAACGAGAGTGAAGAGACATCATACAAAAACCTATGGGACATAGCAAAAACAGTACTCAGAGGACAGTTTATAACAAGAAATGCATACATCATAAAAAGAGGAGAGAAACAAAATCAACACTCTAACTCATCAACTCCAACAACTAGAAAGAGAACAACAAAAGAATTCTACAGTATCTAGAAGTAAGGAAATAATAAAGATCAGAGCCAAAATAAATGAAACAGAAAACAAGTTTCATAGAGAAAATCAACAAAACAAAAAGCTGGTTCTTCAAAAAGGTTAGAAAAATTAACAACCATTGCAATATCTAATGAAAGAAAAGAAACAGAAGATACAAATTATAAGAATTTTAAATGAAAAGGGTGTCATCACAACAGAACCAACTGAAATAAAAAAGATACTGACAGAATATTATGAGAAACTGTACTCCAACAGATTTGAGAATCTAGAAGAGATGGGCAAGTTTCTAGACTCATAAGACCTAGCTAACTCTCCCACTCAGAGATAGAACACTTGAACAGACCTATAA
>NW_006922350.1:921315-922457 GCF_000298275.1 Orycteropus afer afer
GAAAAGCACAACTAAAAATGAAAACTACAGACCAATATCCCTAATGAACATAGATGCAAAAATATTTAACAAAATCCTAGCCAACAGAATACAACAACATATCAAAAAATTAATACATTCTGACTAAGTGAGATTCCTACCAGGTTTACAAGGGTGGTTTAACATCAGAAAAACAATCCATGAAATCCACGACACAAACTAAAGAAAAACACCATTTGATTACATCAATCGATGAAGAAAAGGCATTTGTTAAAATCCAACACCCATTCCTGTTCAGAACTCTCAGCAAAATAGGGATAGAAGGGAAATTCTTCAACATAATAAGAGGCATATATGCAAAGTCAAAAGCCAACATCATTATTAAAGGAGCAAGACTCAAGGCATTTCCCTTACAAATGGGAACCAGACAGGGATTCCCTCTATCACCACTTCTATTTAACATTGTATTGGAAGTCCTGGCCAGGGCAATAAGACAAGAAGGGTAAATAAAAGGCATACATATTAGCAAAGAGGAAGTAAAACTATCTCTATTTGTGGATGATATGATCCTGTATGTAGAAATCCCAAGGAATGCAAAAAAAAAAAAAAAAAAACTACTGGTTCTAATAGAGAGGTTCAGCAAAGTGGCAGGATACAAGGTCAACATACAACAATCAGTTGTATTCCTCTACACCAACAAAAAGTCCTCTGACAAAGAAATAAGGAAAAAAAAATACCATTTACAATAGCTACTAAAAAGATAAAATATCTAGGAATAAACCTCACTAGAGACACAAAACACATATACAAAGGAAACTATAAAACACTGCTACAAGAGACAACAAGGACACAACATAAATGAAAGAACCTACCTTGTTCATGGATATGTAGACTGAATATTGTGAAAATGTCAATATTACCTAAAGCAATCTACACATTTAACTCAATCCCAATCCAGATTCCAACAAATTTTTTTCTTTTATTTTTTTTATTGTGATTTGGGTGAAAATTTACAGAGCAAATACACTTTCCATACAGCAGTTCACATACACTTTGTCTCATGACATTGACCACAATTCACCACAATGCAGCAGCTCCCCTCCCACCTCCTCCCGACAGTCACCACTTCCCTGTGTCCATCCCTCCATGTACTCCTGACCCCT
>NW_006922350.1:926278-928252 GCF_000298275.1 Orycteropus afer afer
ATTTCTTCTTTCATTATGGATCTATTCAACTTTTCCACATCACTCTGTGTTAGTTTAGGTAAGTGGTGTGTTTCTAGAAAACTGTCCATTTCCTCCAGATTTTCAAATTTGTTGGAATACAGTTCTTCATAGTATCCTGATATTATCCTTTTTATTTCAGTTGGTTCTGTTGTGATGTCACCCATTTTTGTTTCTTATTCTTGTTATTTGTTTTCTCTCCCTATTTTCCTTTGTTAAATTTGCCACTGGTTTGTTAATTTTATTGATCTTTTCAAAAAAGCAACTTCTGGTTTTGTTGATTTTTTCTATTGCCCTTCTATTTTCTGTTTCATTGATTTCTACTCAAATTCTTGATTATTTCCTTTCTTCTGGTGACTGTAAACATCTCTTACTGTTATTTTTCTAATTGTTGGAGATGTTGGTTTAAAGTGCTGATTTTGGCTCTTTCTTCTTTTTAGATCTGTGCATTTATTGCTATAAATTGGCCTCTGATCACTGCTTTTGCTGTGTCCCAAAGATTTTAGTATGTTGTGTTTTGATTCTCATTTGATTTGTGGAATTTTTGAATTAGAATTTTTATTTCTTCTCTTACCCAGTTCTCAAGGAGGGTGTTGTTCAGTTTCCATGTGTTTACTATTTTTATGTTGATCTTCCTATGTTTAATTTCTAATTTGATAGTGTTATGATCTGAGAAGAAGTTTCACAGTATTTTTATGTTTTTAAATTTATAAATGCTTGCTTTATGACCTAATATATGGTCTATCATGGAAAATGTTCCACGTGCACTGGAAAAAAATGTATATTGTGCTGTTGTTGGGTGAAGTGCTCTGTATACATCTATAAGGTCAAGTTGGTGCATTTTGTTTATCAGCTCTTCTGCATCTTTGTTGTATTTCTTTCTAGTTGTTCTATCTTTCATTGAAAGTGGTGTATTAAAGTCTCCCAATATGACTATGGAGTCATCTATTTGAGTTTTCAACTCTTAAAGTCTGACTTACATATTTTGGGGATCTTTCATTGGGTCCATAGATATTTATCATGGTTATATCCTCATGTTCAATTGATCCTTTGATCATTATATAGTGTCCTTCCTTGTTTCATATGGTGGTTTTTGTCTTAAAGTCAATTTGATCAGAAATTAATATTGCCACTCTTGCTCTTTTAGGGTTGCCATTTGCTTGAAATATCTTTTACCAGTCTTTGATTTTTAGTCTATTTTTTTCTTTGTATCTAAGGTGTGTCTTTTGTAGACAGCATTTTGATGGATTTTGTTTTCTTATACAATCTGAAACTCTCCATCTCCAGAGTGGCACATTTAATCCATTAACATTCAGTGAAATTATTGACAAGTATGAATTGCTTGCTATCATTCTGTTATGTGTTTTTTCATGGTGTCCCTTGTTTCTTTGTTCCATATTATTTTCTATGCTGAACTCATTATGTTTATGACTCACATTCTCCTTTCCTTTATTGTTGTGTTAGTATTTGCTGAATATTCCTGTTTGTCCTCTTTTTTATTGTGATATGAAGGTTTATCATTTTTCTTTGAGGTTTCCCTGCAAATTATAATTTTCTCCTCGAGATTAGAACAGCCCATTCTATCTTATAGCTCTCTTGATTTCCTCACCATTTAGAAGTTCTGTAACTACACAGTATTTTCCCTCTCTATGGTATGTAGTTGTCCTCATACGTGACTTGATGTCTCTGGTACTCTGTGTACAATCTTGTAAGCTTATTTTACTTTGTATATGTCCATAGCTGTGGTTTCTGAGTTATGTCATCTTGTGTATTAATGGTTGGTTGTTGTTTGTTATTTTTGGTTCTCTGTTCAAAGGACTCCCATTAGTATCTCTTGTAAGGTTGGTCTGGTTTTAACAAATTCCATTAGTTTCTGCTTACCTGGAAACCTAATTTCACCATCATATTTAAGGGACAGTTTTGCTGGGTGTATAATTCTTGGTTGAAAATTTTTCT
>NW_006922350.1:928752-930515 GCF_000298275.1 Orycteropus afer afer
TTTGCCCTTCCAATGTGTTATCTATTTCTGACCATTTAGCATTAATCTTCTGGATTTCTATCTGTAGATTTAGAATAATTTCTAATTTTTCATTTATTTTGTCATTTTGTTCTTGTATTTTCTTCCAAAATTCTTCTAGGTTTTTTTCTGTGTTTTCCTTGGTTTGTCTCTCAATCCTTTGAAGATACCTAAATATAATTCTTTTGAATACCTTATTAGAGTTCCAATGCGGTGTCTTCCTCAGGGATGTGTTCTGGGTCCATATCCTGCTCTCTTGTTTCTGTCTTGCTTCTTTATCTTGCTTCTTTGTGTGGACTGTGATGATCTGTTTTCTCCGAGACATCATTGTTTTATTCTATCTAGATCTCTGTTACCTGTTTGTGAAAAGCAGCCAAGGGTGAGTCAGGCTGTTCTTGGTGGTTGTTTATCATTGGCCCATTGATGGAGAAGGAAGTGGTGGCTCTCAGTAAGTGAAGCTGCAGGAGGTGTGGGTGTAGTTTTGTTATGTGGGGACTGTTGTTATCTTATACTCAGTTAGACAAAAATAACCATTGAATTACCATCAAAAAAGTAAATGCAAATGGACAAGAAATACTTGGGTAATCACATTGGAACAGTAACTAAAAAAAGAAAAAAGGGAAAAAGAAGAAAATGAAAAGAAAACCAAAAAAAAAGAAAAGAAAGACAAAAACCTGAAGTATCTGGGAAGAGGAAAGTATGAGGAAAAAGGTAGAGAAAGAAAATAATGAAGAAAAAAATGGGAAAAATGAAAAATGAAAAACAAGGAATGGGGTTAGCCACAAGAAAGAAAAAAGAAGAAAAACAAATTGCATCCAGGAACAGGGAAAAGAAAAGAGCTGAAAAATAGAACATGGGAGGGGAAAAATAAAGAATAATAATAAAAGGAACAAAAGTAATAACAATAATAGCAGTTTTAAAACAGACAAAACCAACAAACTAAAAAACAGAAAAAGGAAAAAAAAGGGGGGGGGGGCAGGGCAGGCCACGCAGGCTCCATCGGAGCACAAAAACTGGGGTAGAGTTTCTGCAGGCCCAGAAGGAGGGTGGGAGTGAGGGATGGCTGCACCTCCATTCACCAAGAGTCTGTGCATTGTAAGAGTGACAAGAGGGATGTCGCACCTTTCTAGTCATCCAGGTCCAGAATGGCAAGTGGAGCCTATTCTAAAGTCCCTGGAATCTCGGATAACACTATCACTTTAAATATCCAAAATGGTCAAGCCACTTGTAAACATTCAAAATGGCTGCATCCTCTGGACAGACTAAAGTCCACAGCTCAGCCCGTCATCATCTTTGCTGCTTTCCCTTCTATTCCCCAGCTACCAGAGTAGTCCTCTGTGCAGTCCCTGGCTAGCAGGGCTGCTTTTTTGGGTTAATTCTTAAGTCTTACCACCACTCCACAATACGCAAGCTGTCTGTGCCATCAAATTCACTGCCAGACTAACATTCCACATGTCTCTTTTTTTGGTGTTTTCATGCAAGTTCTTCTGCTGTTGTTGTTGTTAGGTGCCATCGAGTCTTTTCTGACTCATAGCGACCCCATGCACAGCAGAATGAAACACTGCCTGATCCCTTGCCAGCTCCACAATCCCTGTTATACTTGAGCCCATCATTGCAGACACCATGTCAATCCATCTCATTGAAGGCCTCCCCCTCTTTCATCAACTCTTCACCCTACCAAGCATGACATCCTTCTCCAAGAAATGGTCCCTTCTGACAACATGACAAAAATAGGTGAGATGAAG
>NW_006922350.1:931200-936198 GCF_000298275.1 Orycteropus afer afer
CCTCTTGGTTAAGGTACAGGTTTCTCATGAGTACAATCAAGTGTTTGGGAATTCCCATTCTTCTCAATGTTATCCATAATTTGTCATGATCCACACAATCAAATGCCTTTGTATAGTCAATAAAACACAAATAAACATCTTTCTGATATTCTTCACTGGAATTCTTCCACTAGTTGGAGTTTATTCCACATCTTTATCCTTCCTTTCAGGGCTCAAGGGTCCAGAATTGTCTTCTGTATATGTGTTGATTGAGTCCCCTTTTCTTTGTTGAAGTGGGTCTGTGCAGTCCTTCTACTTATTCCACCATCTTCCAACAAATTTTTTTAAGGACATGGCAAAACCAATTACTAACTTCGTATGGAAAGGAAAGAGATCTTAGATAAGCAGAGAACTTTTGATGAAGAAGAACAAAGTGAGAGTTCTCACACTCCTGGATCTTAACAACTACAATACAGCCACAGTAGTCAAATCAGCATGGTACTGGTACAATGATAGACAGGATAGAAAGTTCAAATATAGGTTCCTCCATATATGGGCAGCTGATCTTTGACAAAGGTCCAAAACCTATTAAATGGGGAAGAGGCAGCCTGTTTTACAAATGGTGCTGGCAAAACTGGATATCCACCTGCAGAAAAATCAAACAAGACCCATACCTCACCCCATACATGAAAACAGACTCAGGCTGTATCAAAGAGTTAAGTGTAAAACCCAAAACTATAAAATTCATCAAAGATAAATTAGGGTCAAATCTGGGGGCCCTAATTTATGGCATAAATAGACTGTCAAGCATGACCCAGAATACACATGAGGCAGAAGAGAAGCTAGATGACTGGGACCTTTTAAAAATTAAATTCCTATGACAACGTGACCAAAGTAGGTGAAGTCTGGCCATTCTCACTTACAAGAAGCTTTCTGGCTTCACTTCCTCCAGGACAAATTCATTAGATCTTTTAGCAGTCCATGGCACTTTCAGTGTTCTTCACCAGCACCACAACTCAAAAGCAGCAACTTTTCTTTGATCTTCCTTATTCATTGCATATGAGGAGACTGGAAATACCATAGCTCTGTGTCAGGTACACCTTAGCCCTCAAGGAGACATCTTTGCTCTTCAGCACTTGGAAGAGATCATTTGTAGCCAATTTGCCCTGTGCTATACATTGTCTGATATCCTGACTACTGCTTCCATTGCTTGTAGAAACAAGCAATGTGAAGTCTTTGACAACGTCAATCTTTTCTCCATTTATTTTCATGATGCTTATAGGTCCAGTTGTGAGGACTGACTGTTGTTTTCTTTATATTGAGATGTAATCCGTACAGCAGACTGTGTTCTTCAAACTTCAGCAGTAAGTGCTTCAAGTCATCCTCACTTTCAGCAAGCAAAGTTGTCATCAGCGTATCACAGGTTATTAATGATTCTTCCTCCAATTCTGATGCCATGTTCTTGTTCATATAGTCCAACTTCTCTGATTATTTGCTTAGTATACAGGTTGATTAATTATGGTGAAAGGATACAACCCTGATGCACTCCCTTCTTGATTTGATTTGATTTTGATTTTTTTATTTTAAGAGTTTGTTTTACATTCACCATTGTGTGTACATTTAGTCTCACTCCCCATTTACCATGCCTAACCTGAACCCAGTCTCCTCTCTTCCCTGCCCAGTAACCTTCTCCTTGTGCCTGTCATAGTTATGCACTCCTGTTTGTCCTGCATTTCCTCAATTTAAATGTTGGTCCCCTGGTCTCCTGTGGTCTATTGCTCTAATAGTCTATGTACTATCTAATGGTCTATGTACTATCATAGAGTATGTGGTGCGTCATCCTGGGTTGAGTGGTCTGCATGTATATCTTGTTAACTGTTGGACTGAGAGCCAGCCCCTAAGGTCCGTTTTACGCCAGGCACAGAATGTATTCCAGGGCCATAGTATTGGGGTTCTCATCAGATTTCATCTGACCAGTAATTCTGGTCATTATTGAGTTTTTGGATTTTGTTCCATGTTTCCCCTCCCACTCTATCCAGGATCTCCAGATTTGATCCTTTCCTGAGTGGTTAGCATTGGTAGCCGGGCATCATCTAGTTCTTCCCAACTTGAGGCCCATCATGTCCTAGGGCTGATTGCTTCCAAATGCCTGTTTTGTTTTTTTTTTTTTTTTTTTTTTTTTTTCACTCTTCGCTTCTGATGCTAGGAGACCATTAGGTGCATCTGAAAGCTTTTAAGACCCCTTTCGCTACTCACCAATGTAGGATGAGGAACAAGGCTTTTATGTATTTTGTTGTGCAAATTGAGTCTGGTGTCCCTCAGTACTATGGTCTTGAGATGGCAGATCCATTGGATCTCTCTCCCATAGTGTCTGGGTGTCTGTGAGGGGTTACTCTGTGTCTGTCTTCTATTGTTTCTGTGAGGATTGCAGGTATTTTGAATCACTGGTATCTGTGCAAGATTAACCTGCACTGAATCTATCCTTGGTCTAGAGTATACTCCCGTTCACTCACCCCAATCTGATCCTCTTAGACATTTATTTGTTTATCTGTAGCCCAGTGTTTGTTGTTAATGGTAATGCAGTATCATGGACACACTGGTTAGTATTAGAATCTGTTGTCTATCTCCTATGTGTACAATTCAGTGTCCTCCCTTTTCCTAATGTTATCATGGTGTTCTCAAACTCTTTCCATATATCCCTCCCCTTACCTACATCAATGTGTGAGCCCCACTAGCCTAAGATTAATCCTTCCCCTTCCCTCCCCACCCGGTAACCTAGAACGTGAGTCCCCTTTCTCAAGCAAACCCTTCTTTGTCTTTTTACATTAATGGGTTCATACAGTACTTGTCCTTCCATGATTGACTTATTTCACTCACCATAATGTCCTCCAGGCTCATCCATGTTGTGAGATGATTCTAGAATCCCCATTGTTCTCTAATGTAGAATTCCCTGGAGAAGGATGTCATACTTGGTAAAGTGGAGAATTGACAAAAGTGGGGAAGGCCCTCAACAAGATGGATTGACACAGTGGCTGTGGTGATGGGCTCAAGTGTAGCAGGGATCATGGAGCTGGTGTGGGACTGGTCAGTGTTTCGTTCTGCTGTGCACAGAACCAGGAGCAGCTATGAGTTGGAGATGACTCAACTGTACCTAACAATAACAACAATAGTTCTATAGGTTGTTGAAAGTGATGGTTGAAATTTCCTTCTATAACTGAAATGGTCTAGTTTTCTTTTCAATTCTGTTAGCATTTTATAAATTTTATAGGTCTGGCATTAGGTGCATAAATATTTATTATTGTTATGTCTTCTTGGGAGCTCTGATGGCATATCGCTTAAGGCATTGGACTGCTAACCAGAAGGTTGGTGGTTCAAATCCACCAGCCACTCCTCGGAAGGAATATTGGGCAATCTACTTCTGTAGAGATACTGCCTCAGAAATCCAAGGATGGTTCACCACGTATCGGATCTGACTCCACAGCTGTGAGTTTTTGTCTTCTTGTTGAATTGATCTTTAATCAATAATGTCCTTCTTTTTCTCTTATGATGGATTTTGATCTAAGTTTATTTTGTCAGAAGTTAATATTGCCAATCTTACTGTCTTTTGTTACAATTTGCTGTGAAATTTTTTCCTCCCTTCGAGTTTTAACTTATTTATGTCATTGTGTCTAAGGTGGTCTCTTGTAGACAACATGTTGATGAGTCATACTTCTTATCCATTCTGCTACTCTCTGCCTCTTGAGTGATATATTTAAACCATTTATATTCAATGTGATTATCCATAGGTGTAAATTCTCTGCTGTCATTTTGTTAGTCCATGTGAGTGCATGTTGTTAACAGTTTCTTTGTTCTTAATTTTCTGTGCTGAATTCTTTTTTATATGGATCTTCTTTTCCTATTATCTGCTATTGTTGTTTTGAGTTTACTGTCTTTTTTTTTTTAATTTTATTCTTCTTCATTTTTTTGAGTAGATTTTCTTATTTCCTCTGTAGTTACCCTGACTTTTACTTTTTTACTCCTGTATTTGAAACACTCTATTATATCTTGAAATCACATTGACCTCTTTTCCATGTGGGAGTTCTATAACTACACCATTTTTTCTCCTTTTTGTTCAGAAGCTATTACCTTTTATAGCTTAGGATCTCTTGTTCTGGTTACCTAGTGGCACTTTGACAGGAATATACCACAAATGGGATGACTTGAACAAACAGGAGTTTATTCTTAACAATTTGGAGGCTTTAAGTCTAAGTTCAAAGTGCCAAGCTCTAGGGGCTGGGTGAAAGCCCTTTGGCCTTGGAAAGCTGGTAATTATTTGAGACAAAGAGAACATGTACAAATACCTTTTGGAAGAAGAAAATATTTACATTTACTACTGCAGCATAAACATTCCAGAATATCCAATTTTTAAAGTTTTCTTATTGTTCCATTGTAGCACTCAAGAAAATGACCAAAGTAATGAAGTCCATCCTATTTACTATGTGAGAAAAGATATTGGGTAGATTAGTCTATTTTTTCCCTCTCAGATAGTACAGAAAATAAGCTTTATATTGATTTCAAGGAGAATATTAGTCAATTTAAAAGGTTTTTTTTTTTTTTTTTTTTTGAGCTTGGTATATGAGTTCATAAATTATTACAATTTTATGATGCTTTTGTGTGGATATAAAGTGAGTTCTGGCTGGAGATTGTCTTTTAGTTGATATTTTAGACATGTTTAAAAATGTTTTCATTATTTATTTTTTGTCAATTTCAAAGCTTTTCAGTTATAATCACTTTGTTTTGTATTTGTTCCCTGCAGTGTGGCTAATCCAACAATGAAAGATGTCAAACATCTTTAAAATGACAGCAATGTGATAGATATGGGTGCCTGACAAAGTCCTAAAGTTCTCAATCTGTGAGAGGTCTGTTTTCTTATCTTTATCAACATTTCCTCAAATGTTTATTTCTTTTTATATATTTATATATATATGATTATAAAACCAAAAAAACCCAAACTCACTGTGGTCCAGTTAGATCCAACTC
>NW_006922350.1:936968-941469 GCF_000298275.1 Orycteropus afer afer
CCAACCTTCCTTCCAAGGAGTGGCTGGTGGGTTTGAACCACCAACCTTCTGGTTAGCAGTCAAGTGCTTTAGCCACTATGCTACCAGAGCTCCTTTAAATATGAGTAAGCACCTTAAATTTCATAAATGTGAGTAAGTTATTTAAATTTACAAGTCTCAGTTTCTACATCTACAAAATTTAAATGGAAGTATATGTTGGAGCTTAAAAAAATTAAACTAAGTCCATAAGAGCCAATATATGACCTTGAACATATTCCTCCTGAATTATATTCCTTCAGAATTTAGAGACCATCTCAAGGATACATTTGATGCATAGAAAAATAATGCCTGAACCAGACAAGATGTGAGATGACATAAAGAATACAAAAAGTCATTAAAAAGAGAGGAAAGAAGGAAAATAACAAAATATATGTCTGAAGACCCTGGAACTTGTTCTTGAGTGTAGAGTAGTTAAAATGAAAGGAAGAAGCAATAAAGTAAAAGAGCTGAACAGAAAATTTCAAATGGTGGTTCAAGAAGACAAAATAAAGTATTATAATGAAATATATACAAAGACCTGGAGTTAGCAAACCAAAAGGAAAAACATGCTTAACATTTATCAGCTGATAGAACTGAAAAAAAAAAAAAAAATCAAGCCTCAAGTTGCAATATTGAAGGATTCTCTGGGCAAAATAAGGAGCTCTGGTGACGTAGTGGTTAAGACATTTGTTTGCTAACCAAAAGGTCAGTAGTTTGAACCCACCAGCAGAAGAAAGATGATACAGTGTACTCCCATAAAGATTTACAGCCTTGGAAACCCAATGGTGGAGGCTATGAGTCAAAATCAACTAGATGCCAGTGAGTTTTTGATGGGAAAAATATTGAACAATGTGAGAAGCATCAAAAGAAGATGGAAGGAATACACAGAGTCACTGTACCAAAAATAATTGGTCAATATTCAAATGTTTCAGGAGGTAGCATATGGTCAAGAACTGATGGAATTGAAGGAAGATGACCCAGGTATGTGGAAGACATTGGCAAAAACAAGGCTCCAGGAATTGACAGAATACTGATTGAGATGTTTCAACAAATGGATACAACACTGAAAAGATTCTTTCAGCTATGCCAAGAAATTTGGAAGACAGCTTCTTGGCCAACAGACCAGAAGAGATACACATTTGTGCCCATTCCAAAGAAAGTTGATCCAAAAGAATGCAGAAATTATCAAGAAATATCATTAATATCACATGGAAGTAAGATATTGCTGAAAATAATTAAGAAATGGCTGCAGTAGTACATTGACTGGAAGCTGCCAGAAATTCAAGTTGGAGTATGAAGAGGACCTGAAACAAGGTGTCATTACTAACATCAGATAGATCCTAGCTGAAAGCAGAGACTATCAGAAAGATATTTACCCATGTTTTATTGACTATACAATGACATTCAACTGTGTGGATCATAACAAATTATAGATAATGTTGAAAAATGGGAATTCCAATACATTTAATTGTGCTCATGTAAACCATATACATAGATGAAGAGTCAGTCATTCAAACAGACAAAGGAATCCTGCATGGTTTATAATCTGGAGAGGTGTGTGTTAGGGTTATATCATTTCACCATACTTTTTCAATGACAGTGCTGAGCAAATAATCCAAGAAACTGGACTATATGAAGGATGCAAGTGATACAACTTTGCTTGCTGAAAGTGAAGATAACCAATAACTGACAAAGATCAAAGACTACAACCCTTCACTAAGAAGTACACCTTATTCTAAAGAAAACAAAAATTTTCACAAATGGATTAATAAGCATCATCATGATAAATAGAGAAAATAATGATATTTTTCAAGGATTTTATTTGTTTTCACAATCAACATCCATGGAAGCAGTGGTCAAGAAACCAAATGACATGTTGCATTGGATTGTCCTGTAAAAGACCTCTATTAAGTGTTAAAAAGCAAAGATGTCAACATCAGGACTAAGGTGCACTGTACCCAAATCATGATCTTTTCAATCACCTCATATGCATGCAAAAGCTTGAACATGGTTAAGGAAGACCAAAGAAGAATTTATATCTTTGAATAATGATGTTGGATTTCAAGTTGTAATAAGAAAGGATACTATGGGCAAAATTTTGAATGCTGCTGCTGTTGTTGTTACATGCCATCAAGTAGGACTCGACTCATAGCAACCCCTCCTTGGGTTTCCAAGGCAGTATAATTATGGAAGTAGATTGCCCAACCTTCCTTCCGAAGAGTGGCTGGTGGCAGGAAGCATCAAAAGAATATGGAAGGAATATACAGCGTCATTTTATCAAAAAGAACTGGTCTTTGTAGAACCATTTCATGAGGTAGCCTATGATCAAGAGCCAATGATATTAAAGGAGAAAGTCCAAGCTGCACTAAAGGTATTAGCAGAAAACAAAGCCCCAGGAACTGGAATACTCACTGGGATGTTTCAACAAATGGATGTAGTACTGGAGGTGTTCACTCATTTATATAAGAAATTTGGAAGACAACTACTTACGACTGAAAGAGATCCCATTCCAAAGAAAGGTGATCCAACAGAAAGTGGAAGTTATCAAACAATATCATTAATAATACAGATTTTGAAGAGAATTCAAAACCAGTTGCAACAGTACATCAAAAGAGAACTGCCAGATATTCAAGCCAGATTAAGAAGAGCACATAGAACAAAGGATATCATTGCTGATGTCACAAGGATATTGGCTGAAAATGGAAAGATGTGTGTTTTATTGACTATACAAAGGCATTTGACTGTGTGGATCATAACAAATTATGGATAACATTGGGAAGTATGGGAATTTAAGAACACTTAATTGTGCTCATGAGGAACCTGTACTTAGACCCAGAGGGAGTTGCTTGAACAGAAAAAGGGGATACTGGTAGTGTAGTGCCTAAGGCACTTGACTGCTAACCAGAAGGCTGGTGGTTCAAACCCACCAGCCACTCCTCAGAAGGAAGATAAGGCAATCTACTCCCATAGTGATACTGCCTCGGAAACGCAAGGAGGGGTCACTATGAGTCAGGTCTGGCTCGATGGCACATAACAACAACAACAGCATGTTTAAAATCAGGAAAGGGATGCATCAGGGTTATTATATATTTTCACTCACACTTATTCAACTGGATGCTGACCAAATAATCCAAGAAGTTGGACTATAAGTAGAAGAGCTTGGCATCAGGATGAGAGGAAGACTCATTAACAACTTGCAATATGCAGATTACACAACCTTCCTTTCTGAAAGTGAAGAAGACTTGAAGCCCTTATTAATGAAGATCAATGACTACAGCTTTCATTATGGATTACACTTCATTCTAAAGAAAATAAAAATTCTTACAACTGAGCCAACTGAGCTGTTTTAGTCTGACTTTGTCTCACATACTTTAGACTTGTTCCTGGAGAAAGACATCATGCTCATGAAAGCAGAGGGCTTAGAAAAAAAGAGAAAGACCCTCAATCAGATGGATTGACTCAATGGCTTCAACAATGGGGTCAAACATAGGAATAATTGCAAGGAGAAGGCTGGACAAGACAATGTTCTGTACTGTTATGCATAGTCTTGCTATGAGTAGGAATCAACTCAATGGTATCTAACAACAGAAAAATAATATCGACCTTATGGAGTTTCTATGAAGAACTTAATTAATGTCACTCATTAGTATAGAACAGTGAGTTAGATTTTTCTTGATTTTGTTAATTAATATGCTAATTAGGAGTACTTTTACTTTCCATCAAATATGAATTAATTGCATATGAAACTGAAATTCCAGGTATTAAGATTTAAATCCTGGTAAGTAGAGTTGGAGAGAGATACAGACAATAAAAATATTAACAAATAAAATTTTACATACTAATATGTGCTATAAAGTAAAAGAGTAAGTCATGTAATAAGGAACAGCAGGGGGTGGAGTTGTGAAAGTGTCCCTTTAGCCATAGCAGTTAGAGAAGTCTTCTCTGAAAATATAAAAGATAAAAAAGCGCTGGCCATGATCTAGGAGAAAGATAGAGTCCTATTTATTTCAAATGATTAATGTGCTTAGCATCTAAGTGAAGGTTGGAGGTTCACTTTCACCCAGAGGTGTTCCAGAACAAAGGCCTAGCAATCTACATCTAAAATATCAGTCGTTGACAAGCATATGGAGCACAGTTGGTGTCACAAAGAGTGGAAGCAAATCAGTGATAACTGGTTAGTAGAAGAAAACTTCAAGACAAAGCAATCACAAGAGTATCTGATTATGTTTAAGGGACACAATAAAGGACAGTGAAAAGATTGTAAGCATTGTGTAGAACTGAGAAAAGGGATTAGTAATGTCAGATCTGTCAAAATTTGTAGGACCTTGCAGGATGTATCTTTCTCTCTTTACCTACCTACCTACCTATTTACCTATCGATCTATTGATCTATTTATCATTTATATGAAGAGATCTAGTGTCTAGTAACCAAAAGGTTGGTGATTTGAATCCATCAGCTACTCTATGGAAGAAAGATGAGGCAG
>NW_006922350.1:941629-942590 GCF_000298275.1 Orycteropus afer afer
GAGTTCTGGTAGCATAGTGCCTAAGGCATTTAACTGCTAACCAGAAGGCTAGCGGTTCAAATCTACCAGCCACTCCTCAGAAGGAAGATTGAACAATCTACTTCCATAGTGATACCACCTCAGAAACACAAGGAGTGGTTGCTATGAGTCAGATTCAACTCCATGGCAGTAAGTTTGTTCTTTTTTGGGAAGAGATATATACATAAACACACACACACACACACGTGTGTGTGTGTGTGTTGTTGTTGTTGTTATGTGCCGTCAAATCAGACCCAACTCATAGCGACCCTTCCTTGGGTTTCTGAGGCAGTATATATATAAATAGTATATATATAAAAAACTAAAGTGTGTGAGATGAAGTCTGGCCATTCTCGCTTCCCATTCTCGCTTCATGAGGAGCTGCATTTCTTCAAGACATATTTACAGATTTCTTCATTCTTTTGGCAGTTCAGGATATGTTCAGGATTATTACCCTAACACCACAATTCAAAGGCTTCATCTCTTCCTTGGTCTACATTATTACTTTTCTAGCATTCACATGCATGTGAGGCTATTGAAAATACTATGGTTTGGATCAGGAACTTAGTCTTCAAAATGACTTATTTGCTCTTTAACACTTTAAAAAGGACTTCTGCAGCATATTTGTCCAGTGCAAACATCATCTGATTTTTTGATGGTTACTTCCATGAGTGTTGACTGTAGATCCAAGTAAAATGAAATCCCTAACAACTTCAATGTTTTTTCATGTTTTCCACATTATTTTGGTAATTTTGTGAGAAGGGACCAGTCTCTAGAGAAGGATATCATACTTGGTAAAATGGGTGGTCAATGAAAAAAAGGAGAATCTCTCAATGAGATGGATTAACAGAGTGGCTGCAATGATGGGCTTAAGCATAGCAACAGTTACAATGACAACATGGAGCTGGGCAGTGTTTAAATCTGTTGTACATAAGGTCTCTGT
>NW_006922350.1:944871-945834 GCF_000298275.1 Orycteropus afer afer
TAACATCCACTGAGGTACTCACAGAGTAGGAAGAATGCTGGAAAATCCACTGCTTTGAGCTAATTGAACGTAGCAATAAAAGGCTGAAGATAATATCCTAGTAAAGCATTAAATATGAGAAAAATGCAAATAATAATAATAATTTAAATTAAAAGCAGGGGCAAAGAAGAATTTGAACACTGATGCCAAATAATGAGATCCATAATTTTAAAACAATATCTTGTATTGATAAATCATAAAAAAAATGTAACTAGACTAGAAAAAAAGGAAGGAAGGAAAAGAGTCCCTCTATTCCTTTTCTAGGAGTAAAAGGTTTACATAATGATATAGTGTTTTAATGAGTATAGATATGATTTTGTTTTGCTGTAAATTCACCTTGTAATCAAGAGAAGGTCAGTATAATTAGATATAGTTTCATGATCCTCAATGAAAGACAGTTAAAAAGGCACTCATGATGTTTAAGCTCAACTGCTTTAATGACTATGGCTTAAAAATAATGAACTACTAATTTCTTCATATTTAATTGACTTGTGTAAAGGGAGCTAAGAATACAATCCAACAATAGAGCAGTTGTACTTGGCGCACATGGAGTGGTCTTGAGTCAAAATTGACTCAATGGCAACTAACAAACAAAATCAGTATAGAAATATGTACTTTTCTCTGATGTTTAAATGCAAGAGAAGTGTGAGAAATATTTCTACAATTATTAGAAACATTAAACCTATGAACTAGATTGTTGTTGTTATTAGGTGCAGACAAGTCAGTTACAACTTATAGCAACTGTATGTACAACTGAACAAAACACTGCCTGGTCCTGTATTATTCTCACAATCTTTGCCATGCTTGAGTCCATAATTGCAGCTATGGTGTCAACCCATCTCATGAGGGTCTCTTCCCCTTTTTCACAGACCCTCTACTTTACTAAGTATGATATCATTCTCTAGGTACCACTCCTTTCTAACA
>NW_006922350.1:946686-947752 GCF_000298275.1 Orycteropus afer afer
CCTTCCTCTTTTCCTCACCTCTCTCCTACCTCATCCTATAGAAAAAAACACATTAAGCCACCACAATATCTGCCAGCTCAAATCCTAAACCCTTTTCATGACAAACAGAGACCCACATCCACATTCCACACAGTGATTCCACCATCACAAAGAAAACTGCAGAGCAACCCAGCACACTTGAATTAAAAGACAAAAATTAAAATATACCAGCTCTACCTTTCCAAACATAGTAAATCATAAAATCAAGACAAAACAAATCAATACATAACTAACAGTTAAAGACAATTTCAAAATGCCTGGAAACAACAGACAATCTCAAATCAATCAATCAAACAACAACAACAACAACAGGGTAAGACAATAGAAATAAAATCCCAAACAAGAGTCTCATTAAACATGGAGGAAGAGGAGACAATAGAATTATCTGAGAAGTAATTTAGAAGGTATGTGTACAGAGCTCTACATGTGCTGAAGGAAACCCCAAATAGAATCAAGGAGAACACAGACAGTACCCTGGAAGAACTCAAGAAAACAGTTCAAGAACAAAAGAACAAGAGTAATACAGAATCAGAACTCATTCAAAAACAGCAGTTAGAAGTCCCGGAGATGAATACCAAAATTACAGAATTACACAACACAGTGGAAGCACAGAAGAACACGCTAGAACTGACTGAAGAACAGATTTCCCAACTAGAAGATAAATCCCTTCACAACATCCTGTATGAAGAAAAATCAGAACAAAGATTTAAGAGAAATGAAGAGAACCTAAGAGCTATATGGGACAACATGAAGAGAAACAACATACACTTCACTGGAATTCCAGAACAATAAGGCATGGGAAAAAAACACTGAGAAAATTGTGGAAGACTTACTAATAGAAAACTTCCCCCATATCATGAAGGAAGAAAAGATATTTGTCTGAAGAGCTCAAAGAACCCAATATAGGATACATCCAAAGAGAAAAATACCAAGAGATATAATAATCAAACTCTCCAAAACCAAAGACAAAGAAAGAACCTTGGAACTTCCCAGGCCAAAAGTAATATTACTTATAACAATAAATTAG
>NW_006922350.1:949345-950324 GCF_000298275.1 Orycteropus afer afer
GATGAAAAAGGTGTCATCACAACAGAACCAACTGAAGTAAAAAGGATACTGACAGAATAATATGAAAAACTGTACTCCAACAAATTTGAGAACCTAGAAGAGATGGACACGTTTCTGGAATCACAAGACTTACCTAAACTATCCAACTCAGAGACAGAATACTTGAACAGACCCACAATAAAGGAAAAAATTGAACAGGTCTTTAAAAAAAAAAAAAAAACCTTCCCACAAGAAAAAGTCCTGGCCCTGATGGCTTTACTCTAGAATTTTACCAAATATTCAGGGAATATTTATACCTATACTACTGAAGTTTTTCCAGAACATAGAAAGAGATGGAATATTCCCAAACTCATTTTATGAAGCAAGCATAAAACTAATACCCAAACCAGGGAAAGACACAATTAAAAAGGAAAACTGCAGACCAATATCCCTCATGAACATGGACACAAAAATCTTCAACAAAATCCTAGCCAACAGAATCCAACGACATATCAAAAAAAGTACATCCTGACCAAGGAGGATTCATACCTGATATGCAAGGATGGTTCAACATCAGAAAACAATCAATGTAATCCACCACATACACAAAGCAAAAGAAAAGAACCATATGATTATATTCATCGATGAAGAAAAAGCATTTGATAAAATCTAACACCCATTCTTTTTCAGAACTCTCAGCAAAATAAGTCTAGAAGGGATATTTCTCAACATAATAAATGGCATATATGAAAAGCCAACAGCCAACATTATTAGTAAAAGAGAAAGACTCAAAGCATTCCCCTTATGAACTGGAAAGAGACAGGGAAGCTCTCTATCACCACTCCTATTTAACATTGTATTAGAAGTCCTGGCAATAAGGCAAGAAAGAGAAATAAAAGGCATCTACATTGGCAAAGAGGAAATAAAGCTATCCCTATTGGCTGGTGATATGATCTTATACATAGAAAACCCAGGAGATTCAGGGGAAAAAAAAAAAAAA
>NW_006922350.1:950814-951979 GCF_000298275.1 Orycteropus afer afer
TACCAACAAATTTTTTTAAGGACATGGAAAAAACAATTACTAACCTCATATGGAAAGGAAAGAGACCTTGGATAAGCAGATCACTATTGAAGAAGAACAAAGTGGGAGGTCTCACACCTCCAAATCTCAAAAACTACTGTACAGCCACAGTAGTCAAAACAGTGTGGTGTGTGTACAATGATAGATGGATAGACCCATGGACCAGTATTAAAAACCTAGAAATAGACCCATTCATCTATGGAGAGCTGATCTTTGACAAAGGTCCAAAACCCATTAAATGGGGAAGAAGATAGCCTCTTTAACAACTGGTGTTGGCGAAATTGGATATCCACTTACAGAAAAATGAAACAAGACCCATATCTCATCCCATTCATAAAAATAATGTCAAGTTGGATCAAAGACTTAAATGTAAATCCCAAATCTCTAAAATTAATCAAAAATAAAATAGGGGCAAATCTGTTGCTGTTAGTTGCCATAGAGTCATCTCTGACTCACAGAGACCCTATGCACAGCAGAAGGAAACACCACCCAGTCCTGTGCCAGCTTCATGAACCTTGCTATACTTGAGCCCATTGCCACAGCCACTGTATCAATCCACCTCATTGAGGGCCTTCCCCTCTTTCATCGACCCAAGTATGACATCTTTCTCCAGTGAATTGTCCCTTCTGATAACATGACCAAAGTATGTGATATGAAATTTGGCCATTCTGTCTGCCAAGGAGCATTCCAGCTGCACTTCCTTCAGGACAGTTCTTTTAGCAGTACTTTCAGTATTCATCGCCAGCACCACAACTCAAAAGCAACAACTCTTCTTTGATCCTCCTCATTCAATATCCAGCTCTCACATTCATTTGAGGCAACTGAAAATATCATGGCTTGTGTTAGGAGCACGTTAGTCCTCAAGGAGACATCTTTGCTCTTCAGCACTTGAGAGAGGTCCTTTGCAGCTGACTTCCCCAGTGCCATGCATCATCTGATGTCCTGACAGCTGCTTCCATTGATGTTGATTATAGAATCAAGCAATATCAAGTCTTTGACAACTTCCAACCTTTTCTCTATTTACCATGATGCTGCTTATTGGTCCAGTTGTGAAGATTTTTGTTTTCTTTATATTGAGGTGTAATCTATACTACAGACTGTATTCTTCAATCTTCATCAGTAAGTA
>NW_006922350.1:953081-953947 GCF_000298275.1 Orycteropus afer afer
ATCTCTTTTATCTTGTCATTTCATTCATTTGTTTTAGCTACTCTTCTCTCAAGGGAAAGTTTCAGAGCCTCTTCTGACATTGATTTTGGTCTTTTCTTCCTTTCTCATATTTTTAATGACTTCTTGCTTTCTTCATGGATGATGTTCTTGATATCATCACACAATTCTGGGCAAGTTTAGGATCCCTAATTTGCAGCATAAATAGACTATGAAACATAACCCAGAATGCATAGGAGGTGGAAGAGAAGCTAGATGACTGAGACCTTTTAAAAATTAAATTCTTATGCACATCCAAAGACTTCATCAAAAAGGTAAAAAGAGAACCTACAGATTAGGAGAAAATACTTGCCTATGACATATCTGACAATGGACTGATCTCCAAAATCTGTAGAAAATGTCAATAACTCAACACCAACAAGACAAACAACCCAATTAAAAATGGGCAAGAGACATCAACAGACACTTCACAAAAGATGATATGCTGGTGGCCAACAAACATGAGGAATTGCTCACAATCTTTAGGCATTAGAGAGATGCAAATCAAAACAATGATGAGATATCATCTCACCCCATCAACAATAGCAAAGTTCAACAGGACAAAAAATAACAAATACTGGCAAGGTTGCAGAGAGATTGGAATTCTTAAACACTGCTGATGAGATTGTAAAATGACATTCACTTAAAAAGCTGAAAATAGAAATACCATTGGACCCAGCAAGTCCATTACTAGGACTATATCCTAAATAGAAGAGGCAAGACACAAACAGGCATATGCATACCTATGTTCATTGCAGGACAATTCACTATAGAAAAGAGATGGAAACAACCTAAATGTCTATCAATGGATGAATAGATAACCAGATTAT
>NW_006922351.1:0-1033 GCF_000298275.1 Orycteropus afer afer
TGATGAACTCTTTGCTCTTTTTGATTGAAGAATCTAGAAGGCAATCCATATAATCTGTGCTATGTTATAAGGGGTTTGTTCTCAGCTATGAACCAAAATGTTGGCAGTTCAAATCCTTCCAGCATCAATGCAGAAGAAAGTTCAGATGATCTATTTTTATAAGATACAACCCTTGAAAACCCTATGGATTTCAGCATTACTCTGAAACATTTTGGGTCACCATGAGTTGGAATTGACTCAACAGCAATTGGTTTAATATTATGAGGAAAATTCAATGCAGTATGGTGGCATATACTGGGGAATCTATAAATCAGTTTTATGAATTGAATAGAAAATTGTTTTCCAGAGGAAATTACCAGTTGAACTCTGTGGATAAAATAGGAAACACCAACCAAGGGATAGGTGGGGTAGAATGTTTGAAATAAAGAAAGATTTTAGGAAAAGTCTGAATAGGGTAGAGATCATATTTCATTAGAGAGAGAAGAAAAATAATTTTCTAGTGAGGAGGGAAAATCAGAGCAGAGTCTGAAGGAAAAAGGAGGGACCACATAATCCTTTTCAGCCATATCAAAGGTTAGAACATCATTTTTAAATCAGTGGCGAGCATTGTTAGGATTTTTTAATCCTAAACTAGATGTGTCTTAACTACTTTGAGGACAAAAGATGTGACCCTTGCCCACAATTTAGAGTTTAGCTATTGAGTTTGCTAGCCAATAGAAATTAGACTCTTGCTTTATTCCTTCCTTTGCATCTTTCTCTCTCTCTCCCTTTTTCTCTTTCTCTCTCTTCTTATTTCTCCCTTTCCCTCAAAGTAATGAAAACCAAAAACAAACAAACAAAAAAATTAAGTCCATGAAACAAAATGCTACTTTGTGGAAAAGATCAATAAAATTGATAAACATCTATCTCTACTGACTTGGAGAAGAAAGCTAGAAGACACAGACTACAAGTATCAAGAATGAGTGACATTACATAGCTTCAGATTCTACAAATATTAAAAGGATACTAAGGGAATATTATCACCAAGTTTATG
>NW_006922351.1:4713-6430 GCF_000298275.1 Orycteropus afer afer
CTTAACCAGAGCTACACAGTGCCTAGCTATCACTACTGAATGTTCAGATCAAGAACGCAATAAATGAACCTTGATAAAAAGGGAGAAAAATGTGGGACAGAACTTCAAATGTTAAAAGAATCCAGACTTACTGGATCTATTGAAGTTAAAGATTTCCCAAAATTATAAATATTAGTTGCTCTTCAAACATTGAATGAAAACTGTCTCCTGAAGTCATCTTTAAGTAACAATTTAGCACAAAGAGTAAAGAATGTCACACTTAACTATTACATTTCTTTTTTTTAAAATTATCTATATAAGATTAAAGGGTCAGTAGATATTTTAAAGCATAGAAGAGAAGGTTAAGAGGCAGGGAGATTAAGTAAATGCAAATGAAACATCTAGAACAGAAATACACTCACTACTCACTTAACAACATAGTTAGATTCAAAAGACCAGATCATTATGCAGAATTAGGCATTATGTGAAAATAGAGGATAACCACAGCAACTCACAAAATGGAGGATGACTACATCATTACCTTAGTGCCCAATTATATCATTACCTAACTACCAAATTATATCATTATACAATGGGCAAATTACATTATGTAACTGCCAAACCACTGAGAATCATGGCCTAGTCAAGTTGACACATAACATTTACCATAATATCCAGTGTTAATCTCCTTTCATACTTTGATGTTCATTATAGCTAATTGTACATTGTTAAAGTGAAAAATAGTAGGATAGGATTTTTTTTTTACTATTATAAATAGGCTCTTGTAGCATAGTGCCTAAGCCACTTGACTGCTAACCAGAAGTCTGGCAGTTCAAAACCAACAGCCACTCCTCAGAAGGAAGATACTTCCATAGTGATACTGCCTCGGAAACCCAAGGAGGGGTTGCTATGAGTCGGGTCCAACTCGACAGCACATAACAACAACAACACTGTAAATGTGAATTGTTGGATAACAAGAGAGTCCATAAGTGAGGAGTATTGTGTAACACACAATGAGAAAAATGTATCCAATGTCATTGATCATTATGTCCCAAAATTTTTAGAATAGTATCAAGTTTGCTATGTGTATTTTCACCAAAAATAAAATTAAATACAAATTATAGGGTAACAAGCTGACAAATAATAGGACCTAATTGTTAAGTATGATGCCAACTGGGCAGACAGAGTCTCAGTTTCACAGAAAGATCAGGGAAAGAGAAAGTCAAAGAGAGCACCAGTAAAATCACTGCCATCTCAGGGTGACTGTGCATATGCCCGAGGTGGCACCCTCTAGGGAGAAACCTCAAAGTCCTCACACTGTCAGGGAGTTAGATTTCATTAATATGGTCCAAAAAGTTCTCAGCACCACCTCCCCATCTTCCAACAGCAGCCAGGTTTTCCTTCTGAAGCACAAGTTTTCACCTTAACCCCTCCACCAGCCTACATACCACAAACCCCACTCTGTCCCCCTCAGGAACCAGACTCCCTAACCTGGCATTCTGGACCCTTAGATCTAGGCCTTTCTGCTTCTCCATTGCTACCTCCTATACACCTCCCTTTCCCAGGATCCCCAAACAAAATAAACAAACAAACAATAACAACTACAATATTTGCTGGGAGAGGAAATCAGTGTCTAGACTGCTGTATATATTGTTTAAAGTTTGAGTTTTCAGCAATAAAATTACAAGAAATACAAAGAAACAGAAAGTGTGACCCATACATTAAAAAAAAAAAAAAA
>NW_006922351.1:6711-7229 GCF_000298275.1 Orycteropus afer afer
CTACACAGACCCTCTTCAACAAAGAAAATGGGAACCAATTAACATAGAACAGAAGATAATCCTGGACCCCTGAGCTTTGAAAGGAAGGATATGGAAGTGGATTAAATGCCACCTAGTAGAAAAACCTGCATGAAAACACCAAGAAAGGAGACACACGGAGCTGTGGTCTGTCAGCGATCCTGATGGCATGGGCAGATTGGATATTGCCAAGTGGTGTTAGTACCTAAGAATTAATCTAAAAATCAGCCCTGCTATCCAGGGACTGCACAGATGACTGCACTGGTGGCTGGTGAATAAAAGGGGAAGCAACAAAGAGGGAGATGGCTGAGCTGCAAATTTTGCCTGTCCAAAGGGTGCACCCATTTTGAATGTTTACATTTTCAATATTTAAAGCAACAGTGATCTTCCAGATTCCAGGGACTTAAGAATAGGCTCCACTTGCAGGGAACCACAAGGGCATTCAGGACACGAACAACTGGAAAGGTGAGATACTCACTTTGTTACTCTTAGACCCCACA
>NW_006922351.1:13517-19956 GCF_000298275.1 Orycteropus afer afer
ATTTCATTTTTGACAACTTCCAATTTTCCTAGATTCATACTTCATATATTCCATGTTCCGATGATTAATGGATGTCTGCGGCTGTTTCTCTTCAATTTGAGTGGTGCCACATCAGCAAATGGCATTCTCAAAGCTTAACCTTATCCATAGGAGTAAGGCTGGGTTTACTCAGATGATGCAGCTCTTTTCCAGTCCTATTTTGAGAGCCTTCCAACCTAAGCGGACTATTCATAAAGTTGCGCGGTAAAGTATCAAACAGTGTTACTTTGCTATTCATAAGGTTTTCACTGGCCAATTCTTGAGAAGTGGATGGCCTCTTCCTTCTTCCTAGTCTGCTCAGTCTGTAAGCTGGGATGATACCTGTGCACCATGTGCATCCCGCTGGGTTAGAAACACCAGTGGCTCAGCCTAAAAACTCACATCAACACGTCACCATGGTAGGACACTATAGAGAGATCCCAAAATAGAAGAGGATAGATAATCAAATAGGCTAATTATTTGGATTGTTAACAAGATACTGGGAATATGAAGCATGTGAGTTTTTTTTTTTTTACTGCAAGATTTACCCAAATAATCATTCCAGAAGTCCCCAATAATGCTAGAGTAGAGACTTCAGGGGCTGTTTGTCTTTGCTGTACGTATGTATGCATCATCTAATATACGTCATTGTAAATGTAGGCATCAGCTCTACAGTATATCCAATAAGTGATTATTAGGCTCTGCTTGGAAATGCATAGTGACAAGAACAACTCTCTGCAAAGAGCAGTCTGTGTCAAACACCTGTTCAAATTAATGACAGATCCTTTTATATATTAAATTTCAAATCTATTATCTTCATTAATTTAATTAAGATGTTTTTGAAGGTCTATTATACTGAAAGAGTACAGAAACACGATGACTAGATAGAATAAGGAATAAGAAATTACATCTGTCCTTGATCGACTCAGAATCAATTGAGCTTGTTGCTGATTCTTTTTTAATCATCAGAGCAACACAAAATAAAGGGACTATCTATTATACACATCAGCTTTCAACTGTTTTTAAACAATGGTCAATTCTATCCTGATTCTACTTAGCTTCCTAACTTTTTTCAAACACTATGTCTTAGTTCAGGTTGGTATTTCTTGTATAGAAATATATCAGTTTATTAAACCCTCCTTCCTAAAGCGTGTCATAATGATATGATTGTCAATTCAAATGGAATTTAATTTAACTTTTTTAACTATTAAACTTTTAACAATTATTAGCATAATCTAACATGATTTTGGATCATATGACAAGCAAAATCACTGTTGTGTCATTCAACTCCTGGACAAATGAATATGGAGAGAAGTTAAAATAACTGCTACATTGTTTAGAGTTCTTACTTAAAGTTACATAATCCATCCCAAATAATTTAAGATGAAAGAACATTACTCAGGGATATGTAGATAGATCATTGAACTACTTGGAAGCCTGAAGAAATATGCCTAGATTGAGCTTCTAGGGATGACTTTTAGCCACACAGTATAATTTTATGGAGATGGCTCCCTCTACCATATTCAGGAAGTTCCAAGATGGGAGGCTACCATAGCACTGCCAGAGCGGCTAGTGGCAGAAATATATATAACCCTATGTCACAGTTCAGACATGGCTAAATGAGGAGCTGCTGTACAAGTTGCCAATTTCAGAATATGCTTCTGCTACCACAATCAGGTCAAAAAAATGGGTTCCTTATTATTTGCCTCTTGTCCACTATAACTAAATGTAACTCAAAACAATGTCATGAAAAAAAGCATCTGGTTTTCCAAATCCAAATCACTGTAATGCATCCTAGCTGCAAAGGAAGCATATAATGTAGTTTGATAGATTCCAGTTTAAAATGTTTAAATTTTCACTCTTTAAAACTATCAACATGGAAAGGGTCTGACAAAAGATATAGGGTATACCAATGTTCATTATAATCCTTCCTATAGCTGTTTAACGTCAACATATATACAGATTCATATATAAAATTCAGGCACAACAAAATACATTCTAATCTATCTTATTAGTCACAGGTAAGTCCTATGAATCTTCTCACAGTCCTTCACCAGAAGGACATATCATTTACCAGAGTAACTTCACACTTGGCAAAGGGCAATACTCGGATCTTCCAGGATTTATTAGATATGGATTCTAAAATGATGTCAATTAGTATAGAACTGGGAATCACTGTGTTCCATGGATCAGCTTTAGGACCTAAGGCGTCATGTGACCGCTGAATTTGTGACTCATGTCAGTCTTACAGTGGTTAAGTAGGACTATTTATTCATCCTATGGTTTTGTTTCTAGAACCTAGTGGGGTAATAATAACTGTCAGAAAACAACTTGAATTTCTCAACTAGTGGGGTTAAGGACTGCTGTGGTACAAAGTGCCAAGAGGAAGCCCCTGAAAAAAACTCTTGGTACTCTGTTCCTTTGAAACATAGCAACATTGATTCTCAGTGGGGCAATTGTAGAGCTCAGTACCACAATTAAATAATTTTGAAATGCAAATGTGATGATCCCCCAAACATTCACATTACTGGCTGATGAATGAAACATGTAGATCATGGAGAATGATCAAAGATTATCCCAGATACAATCAGATGGTAATATCAATCACAGCTGCAGTTCCAGATGTGGTATCTTTATAGGAGCAGATAAACATGGTTTCTGGTATTCAGTATCCAGTTATTGATCCAGAAAAAAGGAAATAAGAAAAGATTTTTCTTCCCATCCCTATGAGAATAGATAATCAGATGTAATTTACCTTTCAGGCAGGAAAAACAGTCTTGCCTCAAGTTTGAGTCAAAGTCCCTACTACAGTGAGGAGGGATCTTGATCACCTAATACACTCCATAACTTCACACTAATCCATTACATTGAGAGCATTATGCTGGTAGACACTGATGAGGAACAACTAGTAAGAACTCTAGGTGCATCAGGAGGCTTCACTATAGATTTGGTTTCAAATTGTCTAGTTACCTAGGGGTACATGAATAGTATCTACATTAAAGCAAAATAAATTGCTGCACCTTGCACACTGACAAAAACAAAGAAAAAATAAGATATTTATCATAATTTTAAGAAAACATTTATAATATTTGGAAAAGTTTTCTTGACTTATTTTTTTGGTTTACCTATAAGGTTCCTCATTGATTTTCTCTCAAAAAAGAGAAAGACTGCTTCAATTCCAGGATATTGTTCAAATTGCACAGACACAAGAGCTTTAAGACCTAGAAGACTCACACAATTGGAAGTATTGTGTTAGGCCAAACAGCTTTATGAAACCTCTGGAAAGCCCTAATATAAAGATAACAGTCCAGAATCATAAATTTTGGGAAAAAAAATCCATGCCTTCTTCTCATAACAGCTTTACCCATTTGAAAAGTAGCCCCTGTCTTGTTTCTGGGTGTTGGGAGAGTAAACACCTGTTCATGGGACACTATGACTACTTGTATTGCACATCATGAATTGTGTGTGATCTGATCCACTGAACCACAAAATTGGATGTGCACAGCAGCATTCCATTGTAAAATGAAAATGGTATATATTAGGCTTGGCCACATAGGTCCAGAAAGGCACAAATAAATTGTATGAACAGATGGCTCAGACTCCCATGATACTTGCCACTATTGCTTCATTGCCTCTCCCTCAACTATAGATATGACCTCATGAGGGGTTTCCCATGACCAGTTAATGGAGTAAGAAAAAGTTTGAGTGTGATTTACTGTTAGATCTCCAAAATATATGGTCTGGCTGGAAGTAGACTGCTACTTCTTATAGCTGCACTCAGTAACAGCTCTGGAAACCAATGGTAAAAGAAATTCCTTCTGATTTTTCACTTCCTCTGGAAGGAAAGATGTCCTGAAGTATGGACCTGCAATGATTTATGGAGAATGGCTAGTATTTATATCTTTATATTGACTAGTTTATATATCTCTGACAGACTAGGGGAAAAAAAAAGGCATATTCACGAAGGAGGTCTAAGGTATAGAATTATGGATAAATCTTTTGGAATGGACAAAGAGTGTGAAGATATTCATGTCCAATCTAAATTCCCACCAGAAAGAATCTATTTTGACAGATGCCGTAAATAAACTGGTAGCCAGATCTATCCTACAAATTTCAGTGTGCTCTCTCCATAATCATACTGCTTGCCTAATGAGGCCATGAGCAAAATGATCATGATGGAGACTATGTGTGGCTTGACTATAGACTTTCCCTCAACAAAGCTTATATGAATGCAGAATCCTAAAAAGTAGAGACTAATAGTTCTCTGTCATGGGATGAATTGTGTCCCACAAAAATATGTGTCCACTTGGCTGGTCCATGATTCTGTTTCTTAGCAGTTATATAATGGTGTGATATAATGATGCAATGTGACAGTTATGCAATAATCCCCCATGATGTGATCTGTTGTGATAAGACAATGAGTTGTAAGGTGAGATGCAGCATTCTTAGTCCTCTCACAGCCCTGTTCTCATGTAAGGGGAGTTTTGCTAGGGTGTAGCCTAAAACACCTTTATCTTACAAGAGATACAAGGAGAGAGAAGGGGCAGGGAGAGGGACCTACTACCACTAATAAGGAGAGTTAGGAGTTAAGTGCATCCTTTGGACCCAGGGTCCCTGTGCTGGAATCCTCTTAGGACCAAGAGACACAGTGAGAAAGGCTTCCCTTAGAGCCATGCTCTGAATTCAGACTTGTAGCCCACTAAACTGTGAGAGAATGCATTTCTGCTTGTTAAAGCTATCCATTTGTGATATTTCTCTTATAGCAACACTAGAAAATTAAAAGGCCATCCCTAATACTTTATTATTTTCTAGGACTGCAGGTACAAAGAAAAAAAAAAACCCTCACTGCCGTTGAGTCAGATACGACTCATAGCAACGCCTCATTGGGTTTCCCAGGCAGTATCACTACAGAAGTAGATTGTCCAGTCTTCCTTCCAAGGAGTGGCTGGTGGATTTTACCTGCCAGCCTTCTGGTTAGCAGTCAAATGCCTGTAGGTTGCCACCTATAAAAAAAAAAAAAAAACATTATTGTCAACTTCTTTCATTGTGGTTGGAAAAGCACTTTGTATTTATAAGAATAGCCCAAAAGTTTTCTAGCAACACCAGCAATCATAGATTTAGACAATGCTTCATGTGTTACTATTTTATTTCTTATATATCACATCTAAGGAGCTCTGGTGGCATAGTGCCTAAGGCATTTGACTGCTAACAAGAAGGCAGGTCAGTGGTTCAAACCCATCAGACATTCTGTGGAAGGAAGATAGGACAATTTACTTCTGTAAATATTTATAGCCTCAGAAAACCAATGGGGGTCACTGTGAGTCAGAATCAACTCAACGACTGTGAGTTTTGATTGGTTTTATATCACATCAGATGGAAGAACATACTTTACAAGACAGGCATCAGATCAAGAGACTCATGCCAAAAATATTCACCAGTCTTACCATATGCCCTATAATTTTAAAATAGGTGGTTTGATAAAATGATGGTATGGTCTGATGAAGGCTCATTTATGGTGCCAGAGTTGATGTAACTTTTTATTTTAAACTAGTAACCAAACAAACGTTTACTTTCTTCCTCAATTTAAAGGAGAAAATTAAATCTCACAGAGGTAAATGATTGCTATGAAGATATAGTCGTTAAGTAACATAAGTGGAGTATTAATCACTGTCAATAATTCTACTTTTATAGTATTTTATTTTGTGGAATTTAAAGGCTTTTTCAAACTTTACCCTAACTGTTAGAATTTATCTTTTTAAAATATTTTCAAAATACTCTGCATTTCATTCACATCCTTTTATGTGCATTGATTTATTCCACATACAAAAAAAAAAAAAAAAAAAATTCATTGAATATCTACTGTCTTTGAGGTGCCAGAGATACAGAAATAAAATATATAATCTTTGATGGAGGTTCAAGTGCACTTAAAGGCACATTAGGGGAAAGGCCTGGTGACCTATTTATGAATAATTAAGTACCAAAAGCCTTGTAGAGCATATTTCTAGTCTGACATCATGGAGTCTCCATTAGTTAGAATTGACTTGATGGCAACTGGTAGTGATGGCCGTCCACAGTCCTATTAAACTCACTATCACTGAATCAATTCTAGCCCATAGCTATCCTTTAGGACAGAGTAGAACTGCCACATGGTTTGCAAGTCTATACATGTTTATGGAAGTAGACTGCTTCAACTTTCTCCTGCAGAGTAACTTGTGGGTTCCAACCACTGACCTTTTGCTTAGCAGCTAAATGCTTTAACCACTATACCACCAGAGCACTGTCGTGACCCTCAAGGAACACACACTTCGATGGGTAAACTGTCAGTATGCATGATCGTGAGTTTACTACTTTTGCTTAATTCAACAAACATTTACCAAACAATGAGTAGACTCTTTGAGTGAACAAAGATGAAAAGAATTAG
>NW_006922351.1:20056-21472 GCF_000298275.1 Orycteropus afer afer
TAAACATTATAAATAACTAAAAGGAACATAAATGAAAATATGGAGATTTTATGATTCTGTGGCATGATTCTAATTTTTCGTTGTTTTGAAGAAATAGAACCTTTGGTGTCAAATGAAATCATGCACATTTGTATCTCATCCCCATGGATTATAAGTGGCTCAACCAACACTGAAGAAGGCTGGTATATCAACTTTAAAATTTAACCTGTTGGCATATGTCAAATAACTTAGACTTTTACCTAATTTAAATACTTTTTTCATGCTTTTTTGTTGGTGGTGCTATTGTCTATTTTTTAAATTGTTAAATAAAAACAATAGGGAAAATGATTAATGGATGATATTTTCAGGTAATAGGAAAAGGAGAGACTTCAATACAACTGGTTTTAATACAGCACAATGGTTTAAGTCATTAAGGTAATTCAGCTGGGTTTCTTTTTTAAGTATTTTGAAAATAAAATTTGATAAAGAATATGTAGAAGAGAAAATAGAATTTCCATGATCAAGGCAGGAACTAGGTCCTAATAGGGGGACAAATAATGAATGTATCAGTTGTTCAAGCTATTAAGTCCTTGTGAGTAGAGCAATGTAGGAGGAATCACAAAATAATGTTTTCTTATTCACTGTAATATTAGAAGGAATATGTATGAAATGTGAGAGAGAAAATCCATTAATTATTCATCATTTGATCATGAATAAATACTCTTAATAAGAGGATGCTAACACAGAATGGAGGATACTAACACAAAATGTATGTTAGGAAATACATATTGGACATAATGTGCCATAGTTAAAGCTTCCATTTTTTTAAATTTTCTATATACCATGCACTCATCTAAATGGTTTCCATGTATGAATTCAAGTTTTACTCTCAACTTTATGACAGAAGTATTATTATTCTCAAGTTACAGAAGAAAAATCTAAAGCTAGGGAGATTAAAGTAACTTACTTAAAGTAGTATAGACAATTTGGTTACCAAAACAAGTTCTTAAGACTATTCCAATCTAACATAAATAGGACAGATTCATAATTTGCTGATTTTTATTTCTACTTCTTCATACTTTCTTATTATTGATATGAGAAAACCATAGAATTTTAACTGATTTAATATTACAAGCCATAGAATATTTCATTTTATGTATGAAACCAACATATTTCATAGTTCTATGACACACTGTCAAATATTTTAATGTCTGTAGCAGTTTGCTATAACACATCTGAATCATTAGCAATGTCACTAGTAATGAAAACAATTTTTGAGCTTTTAAAAATAATCTAGGTAATTAATCTAACTTGACTTTTTCCTAAATACTTTCCTGGAATTAAGCTCTACAAAACAGGCTAATAATTTGTGAGATTTTATATTCCAGACATTATGTTAAACACTTTATTGTAATACTGATTTAAATCTTATAGTGT
>NW_006922351.1:21776-22906 GCF_000298275.1 Orycteropus afer afer
CCTGTCTTTTGTTTGGCTGGAAGCCACAGTTGTGGGTTCAATTCCAGACCTGAAGTGAAGCTAGGGGTCATAGTCTCAGTGGTTCCACCAGGTTCTCTTAGACCAGCAAATCTTCTCCCCCTTTTTTCCCAAATGATTTTGAGTTTTGCTCCACATTGTTCTCAGGATCTCCTACATAGATCCCCCTCTAAGTGGTTGACAGTGGTAGCTGGCCATCTAGTTCTTGTAGTCTCATAGTCATATAGGCTGAGAATCACATGGTGTACCATTCACTTGGACTGTTTCCATGAATCTTTGTTTTTCTTCATTTTTCTTTGTTCTGGACGAGGAGAGACCCATCACTGCATCTAGGTGGCTGCTTGCCAGCTTTTAAGATCCCAGTCACTACTTGACAAAGAGGTGGGACAATGGTTTGTGCAGTATGTTACGTCAGTTGAGCTTGTTGTCCCCTGTTGTCCTACAGGTTCAACTACTCACTCCCTCTTTGTAGCTGGCTGTGCCCAAGAAGTAACTACAACCCTGTCCCTTGTCAGCTCTACTATACACCTGGGAATTGTCATAGAACATACAAACATACCTGTAGAACCATTGTCTGCCAACCCTATCACAGTCTTGGGTGCACACCTCTCTGCATAGATATGCGTAATAGTTCAGCTTGTCCACCCATCTATCCACCCATATACCCGTGTTTGCCTTCACTGACAACACAGTACTGTATGTGGACAAGGTTTCATCTTTGTTATCTGCACCTCCCATGTACCTCTCCATGTCTTCCTCTTCTTCAAAGCCACCATGTTGATCACTCACATTTGGTACATTGCCCTTCTCTTCACCTAAATCAACACTTGTCTCTACCTATCTAACAGTGTTCCTTCCCTCCCCTCCCCCCTCCTGGTAACCAACAAAGAAAATTTCCTTCATAGACAAACCTTCCCTTGACTTTTTACAATAACGGACTAATACAATATTTGTCCTTCTGTGATTGACTTATTTCACTCAGCATAATGTCCTCCAAGTACATCCATGTTATGTGGTGCTTTGCAGAATCTACATTATTCTTTAGGGTTGCATAGTATTTCATTGTGTGTATGTACCATGTTGTTGTTGTTGTTCTTATGTGCCGTCGAGTC
>NW_006922351.1:23279-24345 GCF_000298275.1 Orycteropus afer afer
ATACACCTAATAATGTAATGGCTGGGTCAAATGGTATTTCTAATTCCAGCTTTTTAAGGAATTTTTCTATACTGTTTTCCACAGTAGTTGTGTCATTTTACAGTCCCACCAGCAATATATAAGAGTCCCAATCTCTCTGCATCCTTACCAGCGTTTGTTATTTTCTGTCTTGTTGAATTTTGCTACTAGTGCTGGGGCAAGATGGTATCTCACTGTTGTTTAGATTTGTATTTCTCTAATGGCTAGTGATTGTGAGGATTTCTTCCTATGTTTGTTGGCACCTGAATATCCTCTTTGGTGAAGTGTCTATTCATGTCTTCTCCCCACTTTTAATTGCATTATTTGTCTTTCTGTTATTGATGTGTTGGAGTTTTCTATAAATTCTGGAGATAAGTCCCTTGTCAGATATGCCATTGCCAAACACACACACACACACACACACACACACATATATATATATTTGCAATCTGTAGGTTCTCTTTTGACTCTTTTGGAGAAGTCTTTGAAAGCATATAAAAATATAACTTTTACAAGATCCCATTCTTCTAGTTTCTCTTCTGCTATTTGTGCACTTTGGGTTATGCTTGATAGTATATTTATGCCATATATCAGAACCCCTAAATTTGCCCCTAGTTTTTCCTTGAGGAACTTTATAGTTTTAGGTCTCACATTTAATTCTATGATCCAACTGGAGTTACTTTCTGTGTATGGTGTGAGATGCAGACCTTTGTTTCATTTTATGCAAATGGATATCCAGTTTTCCCAGGACTATTTACTAAACAAACATTCTCTTCCCCATAAAATGGATTTTGGCCCTTTGTCAAAGATCAGCTGACTATGTTGTTGTTGTTGTTAAGTGCCATTGAGTCATTTCCGACTCATAGCGACCCCATGCACAGAAGAACGAAACACTGTCCGATCCCGCGCCAGCTCCACAATCCCTGCTGTACTTGAGCCCATCATTGCAGCCACCGTGTCAATCCATCTCATTGAAGGCCTCCCCCTCTTTCGTCGAACCTCCACCCCACCAAGCATGACATCCTTCTCCAGGGAATGGTCCCTTCTT
>NW_006922351.1:27663-57343 GCF_000298275.1 Orycteropus afer afer
ATTCCACTGATTTTTGGATATTGATCTTGTATCCTGCCACTGTGCTGAATCTTTCATTAGTTCCAATAGATTTTTGCCTGAGTCTCTTGGATTTTCTAGGTATACGATCATAACATCAGCAAATAGGGATAGTTTGACTTCTTCCTTACCAATTTGGATACTTTGATTTCCCTTTCTTGCCTTATGGCCCTGGCTAGGACTTTAGTTCTAACATTGAATAGAAGTCGTGATAGAGGACATCCTTGTCTGGTTCCTGTTTGCAAGGGGAATGGTTTCAGTCTCTCTCCTTTGAGAATAATGTTGGCTGTGGGTTTTGCATAGATGCCTTTATTATGTTGAGGAATATCTCTTCTATTCCTATTTTGCTGAGAGTTTTGATCAGCAATGGATGTTAGATTTTATCGAATTCCTTTTTTGCATCAATTGATATGATCATATGGTTCTTTTTCTTTGCTTTATTTATGTTATGGATGGCGTTGACTGTTTTTCTAATATTGAACCATCCTTGCACACCTTATATGAGCCTCATATAAGCAAGGTCATAATGAATAATTTTCTTGATATGTTGTTGTAGTCTACTGGTTAGGATTTTGTTGAAGATGTTTGCATCTATATTCATGAGGGATATTGGTCTGTACTTTTCCTTTTGAGTGATGTCTTTGCCTGGTTTTGGTACCAAGATTATGCTTGCTTCATAAAATATGTTAGGGAGGACTCCATCCTTTTCTATGTTTTGGAATAGTTTGAGTAGGATTGGTGTCAGTTCTCTGAATGTTTGGTAGATTTCTCTGGTGAAACCATCTGAGTCAGGACTTTTTTTGTTGGTAATTTTTTGATGACCTGTTCAATTTATTCTTTTATGTATCTATTCAACTTTTCCATATCAGTCTGTGTTGGTTTATGTAAATGGTATGTTTCTAGAAATCTGTCCATTTCTTCCAGATTTTCCAATTTGTTGGAGTGCAGTTCTTCATATTGTTGTCATTATTTGCTATTGAGTTGGACCCAACTCATAGTGACACCTCCTTGGGTTTCTGAGGCAGTATCACGATGGAAGTAGATTGCCCAACCTTCCTTCCGAGGAGTGGCTGGTGGGTTTGAACCACCAGCCTTCTTTTTAGCAGCCAAGTGCCTTAGGCACTATGCTACCAGAGCTCCTGTAGTTCTTCACAGTATTCTGATATTATCCTTTTTATTCTGTTGTGATGTCACCCATTTCATTTCTTATTTATGTTATTCATATTCTCTCCCTCTTTTCCTTTGTTAAATTTGCCAGTGGTTTGTCAATTTTATTGATCTTTTCAAAAAACCAACTTCTGGTCTTGTTGATTTTTTCTATTGCCCTTCTATTTTCTATTTCATTGATTTCTACTCAAATCTTCATTATTGCCTTTTATCTGGTGACTGTAGGCTTTTCTTGCTATCTTTTTTCTAATTATTGGAGATGTTGGTTTAAAGTGTTGATTTTGGCTCTTTCTTCTTTTTTGATGTGTGCATTTATTGCTATAATTTTTTCTCTGATTCCTGCTTTGGTTGTGTCCCAAAGAATTTGGTATGTTGTGTTTTCATTCTCATTTTATTCAAGGAATTTTTCAATTTCATTTTTTATTTCATCTATTACCCAGTCTCTTAGCAGGGTGTTGTTCAGTTTCCATGTGTTTACTCTTTTCTGTTGTTCTTTCTATTTTTTATTTCTAATTTGATAGCAGTGTGATCTGAGAAGACACTTGGCAGTGTTTCAATGTTTTTAAATTTATTAATTCTTGCTTTAAGGCCTAACATATGGTCTATCATGGAAAATGTTCCATGTGCACTGGAAAAGAATGTATATTGTACTGTTGTTGAGTGAAGTAATCTATAGATGTCTATCAGATCAAGTTGGGGGATTGTATTTAGCTTATCTGTGTCTTTGTTGAATCTCTTTCATAGAAAGTGGTGTATTAAAGTCTCCCACTGTGCCTGTCGAGTCATCCATTTGCCTTTTCAAATCTTTTAAAGTCTGATTTATGTCCTTTGGGGCTCTTTCACTGAGTCCATAGATTCTTATTACGGTTATATCTTCTTGTTCAATTGATCCTTTAATCATTATTAATGTCTTTCCTTGTTTTGTATGGTGGTTTTTGTCTTAAAATAAATTTGATCAGAAATCAATATTACCAATTCTGCTCTTTTACTGTTGCCATTTGCTTGATATATCTTTTTCCAACCTTTGATTTTTAGTCTATTTTTGTCTTTGTCTCTAAGGTGTGTCTCTTGTACACAGCATATTGATGGGTTTTATTTTATTTTCCAATCTGCAGCTGTCAGTCTCTTGAGTGGTGCATTTAATCCATTAGCATTCAATGTAATTATCGACAAGTATAAATTGGTTGCTGTCATTTTGTTAGGTAGTTTTGCATGGTGTGCCTGGTTTCTTTGTTTATTTTTATTTTCCGTGCTGAGCTCATTATGTTCATGAATTGCACTATCATTTCCTTTGTTGCTGTTGTTTAAGTATTTGCTGACTATTTGTGCTCATTCTCTTCTTTATTGTGATGTGCAGGTTTATCATTTTTCTTTGAGGTTACCCTGTGGTTTATAATTTTCTCCCCAAGTTTAGAATAATCCACTCTATCTTGCAACCTTCTTGACTTCCTCACCATTTAGAAGTTCCATCACTACACAGTATTTTCCCTCTTTTTGGTTTGTAGTTGCCCTCATTTGACTATTGAAGTCTCTCATTCCCTGTTCACAATCTTTTAAGCTTATTTTACTTTGTTTATGTCCATAGCTGTGGTTTCTGGGTTATGTCATCTTGTGTATTAATGGTCAGTTTTTGTTTGCTATTATTGGTTCTCTGTTCAAAGGACTCCCTTTTGTATCTCTTATGAGGTTGGCCTGGTTTTAACAAACTCCCATAATTTCTGCTTTTCTGGAAATCTCCTACTTTCACCATTATATTTGAGGGACAATTTTGCCGTGTATATAATTCTTGGTTGGAAATTCTTCTCTTTCCACATTTTATATATACCATCCCTTTGCCTTCTTGCTTGCATGGTTTCTGCTGAGAAATCAGAGCTTATTCCTTTTGGTTGTCCTTTGTAGGTAATTTTTTGTTTTTCCTGTGCTGCTTTCAGAGGTCTGAAACTTGATGATGATATTCCTTAGTGATTTTCTTTTGGGGTCTATCCTTTTTGGGGTTCTTTGGACTACCTGAATGGGTATATTCTCACCTTTCATCCTATCAGGGAAGTTCTCTTCCAGCAAATCTTGGACAGTTTTCTCTGATTTTATTTTTCTCTTCCTTTTCTGGAATTCTGATCACATGTAGGTTATTCCTTTTGATGGTATCCCAAATGAACCTTAGGCTTTCTTCAATTTATTTTAATCTTTTTTTCTGATTGATCCCTTTCCAAAGAAGTATGTAGGTATTTGTTTCCAATCTCATTAATTCTGTTTTCCATTGCATCAAATCTACTCCTTTTCCCTTACAATGTGTTATCTAATTCTGACAATTTTGTATTAATCTTCTGGATTTCTATCTGTAGATTTAGAATCATTTCTAATTTTTCATTTATTTTGTCATTTTGTTCTTGTATTTTCTTCCAAAATTCTTCTAGGGTTGTGTCTGTGTTTTCCTTGGTCTGTATCTCAATCCTTGAAGATACCTCAATAAAATTCTTTTGCATTTCTTATCAGGGAGTTCCAGTGCTGCTTCTTCCTCCAGGAAGTGTTCTGGGTCTGTATCCTGCTCCCGTGTTTCTATGACTTGATCTTGCTTCTTTGTGTGGACTGTGATGATATGTTGTCTCTGAGACATTGTGACATTGTTGTATGTAGATCTCTGTTAACTGTTTGTAAAGAGCAGCTAAGGGTGAGTTAGGCTCTTCTTTGTCATTGTTTATAATTGGCCCATTGGTAGAGAAGAATGTATGACTCTCAGTAAGTGAAGCTGCAGGAGGTGAGGGTATAGTTGTGTTGTACAGGGACTGTTGCTGTCTTCCACTCAGAGCTAAACAACAATTGAATAACCATCACAAAAGTAAAAGGAAGTGGAGAAAAAACACACTGTGTGATCATACAGGAACAATAACCAAGAAAAAAAAAAAAAGAGGAAAAAACAAACAAGCAAAAAAATCCTCAATATCTGGGGAGAAGACAACAAGAGAAAAAGGTAGAATGGGAAATTAATAAAGAAAAAAAAATTGGAAAAATGTAAAAAGAAAATCAAGGAACAGGGGTAATAATGAGAAAGAAAAAAAAATAATTGGAACCAGGGACACAGAAAAGAGAAAAAGGTGAAAAGTAGAACCTGGGAAACAAATAATAAAGAATATTAATAAAAAGGACAATAATAATAATAATAATGAAGTTTTAAAACAGACAAAAACAAACAAACTAAGAAAAAGAAAAAAAAAATCAGAGAAGAGCAGGGCAGGGCACCCAGGATCCATCTGAGCACACAGACTGGGATAGAATTCTTGCTGACATAGAAGGTGGGTGGGAGTGAGGGATGGCCGCACCTCTGTTCACCAAGAGGATCTGAGGTATAAGAGGGGAATGTTGCACATTTCTAGTTATCAGCATCTAGAATGTCCTCGGGGTTCCTGGCAAGTGGAGCCTGTTCTTAAGTCTCTGGAATCTGGGAGAATACTGTTGCTTTAAATAGCAAAAATGGTCAAACTGCTTGTAAACATTCAAAATGGCTGTGCCCTGCAGACAGGCAAAAGTCCATACTCAATCTACCTTCCTCTTTGCTGTTTCCCCTTTTGTTCACCAGCCACCAGAGCAGTCCTCCATGTAGTCCCTGGCTAGCAGACAATATTTAAGTTAATTCTTAAGTCCTAACACCTCTAGGCAATCTACTTCCTTAGTGATACTGTCTTGCCACCCAAGGAGGGGTTGCTATGAGTTGGGGTCAACTCGACGACACATAACAACAACACCTCTCGGCAATATCCAAGCTGTCTGTGTTGTCAGGAATGCTGCCAGACTGCAGTTCCATATGTCTCCTTTTTTTGGTGTTTTCATGTAAATTCTTCTACAAGTTGGAGTTTAGTCCACTTTTATATCCTTCCCTTCAAAGCTAAGGGTCCAGCATTATCTTTGTATCTGTGCTAATTGATTCCCCTTTTCTTTGTTGAAGAGGGTCTGTGCAGTCTTTCTGCCTATTCTGCCTTCTTACCAGAACTCACAATGTCTTTATTATCCTCATTTTATTTATTTTTTTAGGCTCAGAATGGTTACACCTCTAGTAATTTGAGGAGCCTCCACTTCACCAACAATGAAATTTATTATACTTCTATTATTGTTTTATCTCTGCCTTTCATTATTTGAGGTTTTTTTTTTTTTTTTTAACTGTGATTTGGTTGCAAATTTACAATGCAGATTTGTTTTACTCTCAACAGTTCATGCACATTTGATTTCATGGTCCCAATTACAATCTCCAACCTTAAAAAAAAAACAACACTCTCCCCTCCTCTCCTCCCTGGGACCACCCCTTCTCCAATGCCCTTCTTATCTATGCATTTCTGTCTGAACAGCTTTTCCTCTGTATGAATGCTGCCTCTCTGATGTCTCGTGGCTGATTGATACAAGGAGTTCATCTGACTAAGGTAGGTGGATGCATTTCCCTGGGATAGGTGTTCTGCATTTAGGTCCTTCTACTGTTGGGATGAGAGCCAATTCATGGAAGTAAGTCCATTTCCAGACCCAAAGGATAACCTGTGCCTGTAGTCTCATGGGTCCACCAGTCTCTATCTGACCAATAATCCTGGTCGTTTTTGTGTTTTTGAATTTTCTTCCAAATTTTCCCTCCCTCTCTATCAGGATCTCCAATTTTGATCCCTTTCTGAGTTGTTGACATTGGTAGCCAGCCATCTTCTAATTCTTCTCATCTCAGGGTCATGAAGACTGAGGTCCTCATGAACTATCATATCTTTGGACTAATTGCTTCCAAATGACTTTGATTTTCTTTACTCTTCTTTCTCCAGACAAGAGGAGACCAATAGTTGCATCTTAGCTGGCTGCTCAAAAGCTTTTAAGACCCCAGTCACTATTCAGCAAAATAAGAGGTAGAACAGGATTTTTATGTATTATAAGGAGCTCTGGTAATATAGTACCTAAGGCATTTGACCAGTAACCAGAAAGTTGGCAGTTTAAACCCACCAGCAATTCTGCAGAAGGAAGACTGGACTATCTACTTTGGTAAAGATTTACTGCCTTGGAAACCCAACAGGGGTTACTATGAATCAGAATTGACTTGATGGCAGTGAGCTTTTTTTGTTTGTTTGTTTTGTTTTGTTTATGTTTGGATAATTGAGCATGATGTCCCCCAAGACTATGGTCCCCAGCCTGTAGACCTGGAGATTCTCTCCCTCAAGGTGTTTGATTGTCTCTGAGAAGATACTCCAAACCTGCCCTCTGTTACTTCTATAATATATGTGGATAATTTTCTAGCAGAAGTACACATATAAGACTATCTTCAGCCAAATCTATCCGTGGTCTTGGGTATATTCCTGTTTTCCTACCTCCACCTAATCTTGTCACCTGCCTATGCATTTACCCATAGTTTAGTGTTTGGTGCCACTGGTAATGCAGTATTGTATATGAAATAGTATTTGTTTCTGTTCTCTATATCTTTTGTGCCTGTTTCTGTGTTCTCTCTTTCCCCATTGTAACTGTGCTAGTCACAGACAATTTCCATAGTGTCCCTCCTCTCACCCAAATAGTCTTAAATTTTCCCTTCCCTTCCCTCCCATTTCCAGTAACAAATAAAGTGTATTTCCTTCCTTGAGTAAACCTTTCCTTGACTTTTTACAATAGTGGACTCACACAATATCTGTCCTTCTGTGATGACTTATTTCACTCAGCATAACATCCTCTGAATTCATCCATGCTGTGAGATTATTTGTATGTTCTTCATTATCCTATATTGTTGCATAGTATTCCATTGTGTGAATGTACCATAGTTTGGTAATCCATTCACCTGCTGACAGGTGCTTAACCTGTTGCCATCTCTTTGCTATAGTGGATTGTGCTGCAATTAATATGGGTGTGCATATGTCTACTTGAGTCCTACTATTTTGGTTACCCCTGTGCTGCTCTAACAGAAAAACCAAAAATGGGATGGCTTTAACAAACAAGAGTTTATTCTCTTATAATTTGGAGGCTTTAAGTATAAGTTTAAAGTGCCAGGCTCTAGGGGCCGGGTGAAAGCCCCTGAACCTTGGGCTTTAGCTGGCTGCTGAGACTGACAAGCCCCAGGTTGGCAAGTAAAACAGAACAGTCCCAATGTTACCAAACAATATGCAGGCCAGTAAATAACATCCAAATAAAGTTCCAAGATCGGCAGGGCATGGTAGGCTGTTGAACAACAACTTAGCTACATGAAGGGTTCAAGCATGCCATAAGCTTGAGACCATTCCCAAAGCTGTTTCTTATATATGGGAGGCAGACCACATTCCTAAAGCAGCTTTCAGCTGCTTCTGGTAGATCCCACCATGGAGCTGATTGCCAGTCTCATTTGGGGGAATAACTACCTCCAGCTGCCCAGTCACTCAACCAGGCCTAGCCAAGTTGACAACAACCTTAACTACCACACTTGGCTCTCATCAATTTAGGATGTATTCCTAATAATGGAAGTGTTGGATCAAATTTTATTTCTATTTCCAATTTTTTAAAGAAATATCATAACCTTTTCCACAGTGGCTGTACCATTTTACAGTCTCACCAGCAATGTATGAGATTTCCAATCTCTCAGCACCCTTGCCAGCATTTGTCATTCTCTGTCTTGTTGTACTTTGCTATTGTTGCTGGGAAGAGATGATATCTCATTGTTGTTTTGATTTTCAACTCTCTAACAGCTAATTATCTTGAGGATTTCCTCATGCATTTATTGGTCATCTGTATATCTTCCTTAGTGAAGTGTCTATTCATGTCTTTTGCCCATTTTTGAATTCGATTGTCTTCATGGTGTTGAAGTGTTGAAGTTTTCTATAAATTGTCAAGATAAATCCCTTGTCAGATATATTATAGCCAAATATTTTCCTCCAATCTGTAGATTCTCTTTCTACTCTTTTGCACAAGTCTTTCATAGTGTAGAGAATTTAATTTTTAAAAGGTCCCAGTCATCTGGCTTCTCTTCCAATGCTTGTGCATTTTGGGTTACTCTTGATAGTCTTTATGTTGTAAATTAAGGTCCCTAGATTTGCCTCTATTTTATCTTTGATAAACTTTATAGATTTAGGCTTTACATTTAAATCTTTGATCCAACTTGAATTTGTTTTTGTGTATGAGGGTGAGCTATGGGTCTTGCTTCATTTGTATGCAAATGGATATCCAATTTTGCTGGCATCATTTGTTAAAGAGGCCATCTCTCCTCCATTTAATGGATTTTGGCCCTTTGTCAAAGATCAGCTGTCCATAGATGAATGGGTCTGTTCTGGGTTTTTGATTCTGTTCCATTGGTCATTGTGCCAATACTGTGCTGTTTTTACTACTGCGGTGGTACAGTAGGTTCTGAGATCCAGGTGTGTGAGACCTCCTACTTTGTTTTTTCTTCAGCAATGCTTTGCTTATCTGGCTGAGGTCTCTTTCCTTTCCATATGAAATTAGTGATTGGTTTTTCCATGTCACCTTTTATTATTTTTTTGCCTTTTTTTTTTTCTTATCTTTATTGTTTTATTTTTGCTTAGGCTACCTTTCTTTTAGTTTTCAGAGTCCCCACCTTCAAATCTGTATATCTAGAATGATTATTTTATCTGTTGTATTTTTCTACTAGGGTATCTTACTAATTTTGTATTTCTATTAGCACACAAAAATTTGTATGTTAAAGTCACAAATGCTATGCCATTTAAAATAAAGTTGAAAGCCAATCATCTTGAAGTATTTTAGTTTAGGATGTAAACAAATGCTCATTTTGTCATGCAAAAGCTTATTTGGTTTATTGCAAGGTAGTCATGTCAAGGCACACAAGGGAAACCTCCTAACACTCATTTAGAACCAAATATCAGAATTAACTATTGAAATTACAACATTAGCCGAGATCTTTAGATGCCAGGCACTTACCTTTTATGAATTATCAGGAAGAAGGCTTGATGATGACTGAAACAAGGTGGAGGTCCCTCATATATAAGGTCCAAAATCACAGCAGTGAACAGAATGTCAGTTCAGTTTTCAGAGAGTGACAAGCTCTAGAGGGAGATTCTATTTCTATGTCTTCTCAGTGTGAGGAGCTCTGGTGGTATAGTGCCTAAGGCACTTGACTGATAACCAGAAGTTTGGCAGTTCAAACCCACCATCCATTCCTCTGACGGAAGGTTGGGCAATCTACTTCCCTAGTGGTACCGCCTAGGAAACCCAAGGAGAGGTTGCTATGAGTCAGGTCCTACTTGACAGCACATAACAACAACAACAATGAAGAATCGATATGTTTGAGTTGTGGTGTTGGCAAAGAATACTGAATGTACCACGGACTGACAGAAGAACAAACAAATCTGCCTTGGTGCAAGTAAAGCTGGAATGCTTCACAGGACCAAGAATTGCCAGATTTCATCTCTTGTGCTTTGGTCATTTTGTCAAAAGGGGTCAGTCCCTGGAGAAGGATATCATGCTTGGTGACATAAAGGGTCAGCAGAAAAAGAGGAAGATCCTCAACAAGATGGCTAGACACAGTGACTTCAATGATGAGCTCAAGAATGATAATGATTGTGAGGATTGTGCAGGACCAAACAGTGTTTCATTCTGCTTTATGTGGGGTAACTATGAGTCAGAACTTACTCAATGGTACCTAACAACAACAGTATTCTATTTTCAAGGAGCAGTTTTGGCCAAGTGATTAAGATAGTGATGCTAATCAAAAGATCAGCAGTTTGAACTCAGCAGCAATTCTGTGGGAAAAAAAAGATTGACAGTCAGCTTCCCTATAGATTTACAACCTTGGAAACTGTGTGGCATCATAGGCAACCCTTGGAAACCTACTCTGTCCTATGGGGCCTCTATAATTCAGAATTGATTGGATGACAATAGGTATTCAATTTTCAAAAAAGGGATTGGATATATATACAATTATATTTTTAAAAGTTTATGAAAATTGAAAGTTTTTGTTTAAATGGATTAAATTTTAATGTAGATTTTTTTTTCACTATTTGTTTTAAAAGCATTTGTTGTTGCTGTTATTGTTGTTATGAGTCGTCGAGTCAGAACCAACCCCCAGCAATTTCTCCTTGGGTTTCTGAGGCAGTATCACTACGGAAGTAGTTTGCCCAACCTTCCTTCCAAGGAGTGGCTGGTAGGTTTGAACCACCAGCCTTCTGGTTAGCAGTCAAGTGCCTTAGGCACTATGCTACCAGAGCTCCTTAAAAATAGTTATGTATATGTACTCTCCAGTAGCATAATGCCTAAGGCACTTGACTGCTAACCAGAAGGCTGGCAGTTCAACTCACCAGGCATTCCTCAGAAGGAAGATGGGGCAATCTACTTCCGTAGTGATACTGCCTTGAAAACCCAAGGAGGGGTTGCTATGAGTCGGGTCTGACTCGACGGCACATAACAACAACAATGTACTCTCGAAACGTAATACTGAAGACTTAGCTAATTCAATTTAGCTGACTTCATCTTTCAATTTAAATAAAAATGATAATAGTGTTTTGAGGAACATTGTTAAAATTCAGACCTTGAGTTGCAATATTGAAGGATTCTATGGGCTAAATATTGAATTATGCAGGAAACATCAAATGAAGATGGAGTGACTGCAGTCATGGTACAAAAAAGTGTTGGTCAAAGTTCAACTATTTCAGGAGGTAGGATATGATCAAGAACTGATAGTATTGAAGGAAGAAATCCAAGATGCACTAGAGAAGTGTCAAAAAATAAAGCTCCAGGAGTTGACAGATTACCCATTGAAATTTCAACAAAAGGATGCCACGCTGTAAGTGCTCACTTATTTATGTCATGAAATTTGTTAGACAGGTACCTGGACAGCTGAATAGAAGAGATCCGTATTTGTGCCAATTCCAAAGAAAAATTATCCAACAGAATGCAGAAATTATCAAATAATATCATTAATATCACATGCAAGTAAAATAATGCTGAAAGTAATTCAAAAATGGTTGCAGCAGTACATTATAGGGAACTGCCAAAAATTCAAGCTGGATTCAGAAGAGGACATGAAATGAAGGATACCATTGCTGCTGTCACATAGATTTTGGCTGAAAGCAATGAATACTAGAAAGACGTTTAACTGATTAGGCAAATGATTATGCAAAGGCATTCAGCTATGTGTATCACAAATAATGGACAGCATTGCAGAGTGAGAATTCCAGAACACTTAGTTGTGCTCATGAGGAACCAGTACATGGACCAAGAGACGGTCATTAGAACAGAGCAAGGGGATACTGCATAGTGTTGGTATCGTATCCTTTCACTATGCTAGTTATTCAATCTATATATTAAGCAAATAATCCCAAGAGACTGGACTACATGAAGATGAACATAGAATCAGAATTGGAGAAATAGTCATTAACAACCTGGGATGTGCAGATGAGACAAACTTGCTTGCTGAAAGTGAACAAGACTTGATGTACTTAATGATGAAGATCAAAGACTACAGTATTTGGTATGGATTACACCTCAACATAAAGAAAGTGAAAATTCTCACAACTGGACCAATAAGCAACATCATGATAAATGGAGAAACGATTGAAGTTGTCAAGGATTTCATCTTACTTGAATCCACAATCAACACTCACAGAAACAGCATTCAAGAAATCAAACACATTACATTGGGAAAATCCTTTGCAAAAGACCTCTTTAACATGTTAAAGAGTGAAGATGTCATGTTGAAGACTAAGGTGCACCTGACCAAAACCATAGTATTTTCAATAGTCACATATGTATGTGAGAGCTGGACAATGAATAAAGAACACCACAGAAGAATTGATGGATTTGAATTATGGTGTTGACAAAGAACATTGAATGTATCATGGACTACTAGAAGAGTGAGCAGATATGTCTTGGAAGAAGTACAGCCATAATGCTTCTTAGACGCAAAGATTGTGAGATTTCATCTCTCAGATTTTGGATATTATCAGGAGGAACTAGCCCCTGGAGAAGGACATCATGCTTAGTAAAATAGATGGTCAGAGAAAAAGAGGAAGTGCCTATACTAGATGGATTGTCAGAGTGTCTGCAACAATAAGCTCAAGCGTAGCAACAATTGTGAGGATGGCACAGCATTAGGCAGTTTTCATTCTGTGGTATATGTGGCCACAGTGAGTTGAAACAACTCGACGGGACCTAATAATAACATTAAAAACAATAAATAAATCATGGAACACAGCTTGTAAGACAGATTAATGAAAGAGGTGAACATCAGAATCGCATAAATATAATACAATTTATTAACAAATTTCATGAAAACATTAAAACAAAAATCACTCTATCACTCTGTAGACACTAAAAGTAAGGGAATACAATAAATATTTTATGATACTTCAACAATATAGGGAATATGGTAAAATATTTTGAAACACACCAACAACCAAAGTTCAATGTAAAATAGTTAACCTCAATGACTCTATGCATATTGAAATAAATTTTAGTTAAAATCCTAAAAAAAAAAAAAAAAAAAAAAAAACAACCCTCAGCAATCTAATCTATACATAAAGGAGTACATCCTCTATCTGATAAAGGACATATACAAAAGTCCTATACCTAATTTCATATTTAATGATAAGGGCACAATATTTTTCACCTAGAATAAGGAATGAAAAAAAGATGTTAGCGTCACCACTTCCCACTAAACAAATTCCATCCCTGTATGGCTTCACTGAGGATTATGCCAACCATTTGAAATACCAATATTATTAATACCAATTTTACAAAAACTCTTCCAGAAAATTGAAGCAGAGGGAATAGAGACCTATTCAGTCATTTAGACCAGGATTACTTTGATACAGAAGTTAAAGTTATTTTAAGAAATTGAAACTGCTGAACAATGTCACTCATATATATAGATAAATTCTAACTAAGAAGAATGGGAACCGTGGTGGAAATGGGAGCTCTGGTGGCATAGTGCCCAAGGCATTTGACTGCTAACCAGAAGATTGGCGGTTCAAACCCACCAGCCACTCATCACAAGGAAGACGGGGTAATCTAATTCTGTAGATATATCACCTCGGAAACCCAAGGAGGGTGGCTATGAGTCAGGATGATCTTGCTTCCTTGAGCAATCTTTATAGGAGCTCTGGTAGAATAATGCCTAAGGGACTTGACTGCTGACCAGAAGGCTGGCAGTTCAAACCCACCAGCCACTCCTCAGAAGGAAGGTTGGGCAATCTACTTCCATAGTGATACTGCCTTGGAAACCCAAGGAAGGGTCGCTATGAGTCGGGGCTGACTTGACGGCACATAACAACAACAACCAAGAAGAGAGCAAATTGAATCCAACATTGTATGAAGAAGACAAGACATTATAATAAAATTGTATTTGTACTATGTAAGAAAGGTTGTTTTCACACACACACACAAAACTCACTCCCATTGAGTTGGTTCCTACTTAGAGCAATCCCTCCTTGGGTTTCTGAGGCAGTATTTCTACAAAAGTAGATCGCCCAATCAAAAGTAATCAGTGATAACTTCTTAGCCACAACCAAATGCATTGTAGAAGTTTGTCTCTGGGCTTGTGGGCTTGGGACCATAGTTGTGGAGGACATCAAGCTCAACTGGTTTGATGTAACATAGAACAAAAATCATTGTTCTACATCATTCTTTGGTGAGTGGTGACTGAGACTAAAAGCTTACAAGCGGCCATCTAACATGCAACTATTGTTCACTCATCTAGAGCAAAGAAGACTGAAAAAAATGAAAAACATAGGGAAACGAATAGTCCATCAGACTTGTAGACCATGGGAAACTCAGCATACATGACTCTGAGACCAGAACTAGATCGTGCCCAGCTACCACAGCCAACCACTCTGAAAGGGATGAAAATTGGAGAAACAGTGAGAAAAATATGGAATAAAACTCAAAAACATTAAAAAGACAAGGCTTACTTGTATGACAGAGACAGGTGAAACCTATGAAATTATGACCTCTGGTCACCCTTTGGACCTGGCATTGAACTCACGCTCTTGTTTCAACCTAACAATGGCCAGGTCACAAGGTGAACAGTTATACCAGGGAGGTGCACTCCTTAGAAAAATCAATCATGGGAGATCAGAATGTTAGCATTGGCATAGGGAGAAATCTCAGAAGGCAGGAATGCATAGGGAATAGAGCTGTTACATTGTTGGGACTGTATGGACTGTTAAATGGAAAAGGAATCTGCTCTATTTTTAATGTTATCAATGTAATTCATCATGTTAAGTGAATAAAAACATAAAAATGATATGCTTATATCAGTAAAAACAAAAAAAATCATTTGAAGAAATATGAATTTATTTCTGATTTAAAAAAAAAAAATCTCAGAATCCTTACATAAAAGGGTACATCCTCTACCTGATAAAGGACATATATGAATGTCCGATACCTTATTTCATATTCAATGAAAAGGGCACAACATTTGTCACCTAAGATAAGGAACAAAACAAAGATGTTAGCTGTCACCACTTCTACTCATCATTATTTTACAGCTTCGGGTCAGTGCAATCAAGGAATAAAAAGACATCCTTACTGTAAAAGAAATGTAAAATTTTACTAACAGATTAAAGTATCTTATATATAGAAAATCCTGTGAAATCTACCAAAATCTATCAAAACTAATGTGTATAAAGCAAGGTTATAGAATACATGATCAATATACTAAAGTCAGTCATAATTCTATTAACTGCAACAAACTGTGAAATTTTAAAAATGCCATTTATAAAAAACATCAGATACATTAAATGCTTTGGGAGAAATCTAACATAATATCTGAAAGATCCACACATGGATAACTATAAAACATTGCTGAGTGATATTAAAGACCTAAATAAATGAAGACGTACACTCTGTTTATGGGTTGGAAGACTCAATATAGTGCACATGATAATTCTCCACAAATTAACTTATCCAACAAAATCCAAGCAGATTTATGCATAGAAATTGATAAGCTATTCTTCAAATTTATATGGAAATATATAGTATCTAAAATAACCAAACTGATAATTGAGAAACAGCAAAGTTAGAAGACATTGTCTGACTTTAGGGATTATCATAAAGCTACTGAAATAAAGATAGTTGTATCAGCCTCACAATAGACAGATAGATCAATGACAGAATAGAGAGTCCCAAAATGCATCTATCATATGACAATTAATGTTCAACAAAAATTGTAAAGATTATTCAGTGGAGAAAAGATTTTTTTAATCAACAAGTGGTTCTGTAAACAAAATATAAATTTGCAAAAAAAAAAAAAAAAATACTGAACTTGGATCCATACCTTGCACCATATAATAAAATTTACTCAAAGTGAATCACAGACCTGATATTAAAATAATAATTTAAAAATAAGCTTCTAGGAGAATACATAAATATCTTTGTAACCTTGAGACAATAAAACATAATCCATTAATTTAAAAAATAATATATTATTTTAAAGAAATGATAAATTGAACTTGATCAAAATTAAAGATTTATTCCCTTCAAAAGATATTTTTACAAGTGAGAGTAGACATAACAGAGACTGGGAGAAAATATTTGCAAATCACATACCTACAAATCACATATCCAGAATATTTCAAAGAAAACAAACAACAGCAGCAAAACAAACAAATCATATAAGACAATTAAAAATTAGGGAAAAGATTTTAACTGATACTTTATTAAGGAATATTTATAGAGATGATAAATGGATGGATAGATAGGTAGGTAGATGATAGAGAGAGAGAGAGAGAGAGAGAGAGATAGCTGCCATCAAGTCTCCAACCCATAGCCACCTTATATACAACAAAAAAAAAAAAAAAAAAAAAAAACATTGCCCATTCCTGTGTCATCCTCATGATCAGTGTTATGTTGAAGTCCATCTACGCAACTATTGTTCCAATGCATCTCACTAGTAGTCCTTTGCTTTCGATGAACTTTTACTTGACTAAACTATGCCTTCCTTTAGTGATTGATCCCTCCTGATTATGTACCCAAAGCAAAAGTGTTGGACATTGTTCTGTTGTGATCCATAAAGTTTTCTTTGCATAATATTTAGAAGTATATCTCCAGGCCTTTCTTCCTTGTCTTAGTCTGGAAGCTGTGCTGACTGTCCATCACAGGTGCCCTGCTGATATTTGAAAGTGGCATAGTTTCTAGTATTACAGCAACACTCAAGACATCACAGTACAACAAAGTGATGGAAGGTCGAAGAAGAAATATTAGCACATGAAAAGATCCTGATTATTACCAAACAAAAAGCAAGCTCACTGCCATCAAGTCAGATTCGACTCATAATGACCCCTCCTTGAGTTTCCAAGGTGGTATCACTACGAAAGTAGATAGCCTAATCTTCCAAAACTGCAACCAACTTCACTAGCACGGAGTGACCTATTAAAATGAATACAATTAAGAAGATTGACCATAATAGTTGTTAGTGAGCATGTTGAGAAACTGAAACTCTGTTGGTGGGAATGCAAAATGTTGTAATCACTTTAGAATACAATACATGGTTTCTTAAAAAGTTAACCATACACCAAAAGTATGACTCAACCATTCTATTTTTAGATTCAATGAGAAATTAAAAAAGGAATGAAAGAATATATCCATATAAGGACTTTTAAATGGATGTTTATAGAATTTTTATTTGCAATAAAATTTCCCCAAAGTGTAAACAGCATATGGATGTCTAAACAAAATATGGTATTGCCATAATTGGAATACTACAGCTACTCCTTTCCTATCAATTATCTGTTTATTCAATATTTCCCATTTATGACAATAGTAAAAAACCTACTGACCAACTATTTTGCTTATTAATCAGGTACATCTGGCAGTAATGAATGCCATGGTGTGAGGCAAGAGTAACACAGGATGTCATGGTTAAGGTTATTTGTTAACTTGGCTGGGCCATGATTCTCAGTGGTTTGGCAGTTATGTAATGATATAATTTGGCAATTATGTAATGATATAGTTACCCCCAATTTTGTGATCTCATGTGGTAATCCTCCGTTATCACTTAATGTCAATACTCATGTAACCAACTGGTCTTTGGAACTGTTCTTGTTGTTGTTAGGTGCCATCAAGTTGTTTCCGACTCATAGCAACCGAATGCACAGCAGAACGAAACACTGCCCAATCCAGTGCCAGTTCCATGATCCCTTGATCATCACTTGAGCCCATCATCATCACAGCCATCGTGTCAGTCTATCTTATTGAAGGCCTCCCCCTCTTTCGTTGATCCTCCACCCTACCAAGCATGACATCCTTCTCCAGGGAATGGTCCCTTCTGACAACATGACCAATATAGGTGAGATGAAGTCAGGCCATTCTCGCTTCCAAGGAGCATTTCGGGTGCACTTCCTCCAGGACAGATCTGTTAGTTCTTTTAGCAGTCCATGGTACATTCAGCATTCTTTGCTAGCACCACATCTCAAAATCACCAACTCTTCTTCGGTCTTCCTTATTCATTATCCAGCTCTCACATGCATATGAGGCGATTGGAAACATCATGACTTGTGTCAGGTGCACCTTAGTCCTCAAAGATCTCTTTGCTCCTCAGCACTTGAAACAATTCCTTAACGGTTGATCTTCCCAGTGCTACACATTGTCTAATGTCCTGGCTGCTGCTTCCATTGACATCAATTGTAGAACCAAGCAATGTGAATTCTTTGACAACCTCAATCATCTGTACATTTATTGTGATGCTGCTCATTGGTCCAGTTGTGAGGACTTTTTTTTTCTCTATATTGAGACATAATCCATACTGCAGACTCTATTCTTCAACATTTATCAGTAAGTGCCTCAAGTCATCCTCACTTTCAGCAGGGAAAGTTGTATTTTCTGCATATCTCAGGTTGTTAATGATTCTTCCTCCAATCCTGATACCACGTTTTTCTTCATATAGTCTGCTTCTCGGATTATTTGCTCAGCATAGAGATTGAATAAGTGTGGGAAAGAATACAACCCTGATACATTTCCTTCTTGATTTTAAACCATGCAGTGTCCTCTTGTTCCATTCGAATGACGGCCTCCTGGTCAAGGTATAGGTTCCTCATGAGTACAATCAAGTGCTCAGGAATTCCCATTCTCCTCAATGTTATCCATAATTTGTCATGATCCACACAATCAAATGCCTTTGCATAGTCAATAAAACACAAGTAAACATCTTTCTGGTATTCTTTGCCTTGAGCCAAGATCCATCTGACAACAGCTGTGATATCTCCTGTTTCACGTCCTCTTCTGAATCCAGCTTGCACCTCTGGATGTTCTCTGTCAACATACTGCTGCAAATGTTTTTTAATTATCTTCAGTAAGATTTTAATTGTGTACGATATTAATGATATTGTTCTATAATTTCCACATTCTGTGGGATCCCCTTTCTTTGGAATGGGTACAAATATGGATCTCTTTGTCAGTTGGCCAGGTGGCTGTCTTCCAAATCTCTTGGCATAACCGAGTGAGTGCCTCCAATGGGGCATCTGTTTGTTGAAATATCTCAATCGGTATTCCATCCATTCCTGGAGCCTTGTTCTTTGCCAATTCTTTCATTGCAGCTTTGAATTCCTCCTTCAGTAGCATTGCTTCTAGATCATATGCCACTTCCTGAAATGGATGAAGATCGACCAGTTCTTTTTGGAACAGTGATTATGTATATTCCTGCCATCTTCTCTTGATGCTTCCCTGCATCATTCAATATTTTGCCCATAGAATCTCTCAATATTACAACTCGAGGCTTACATTTTTTCTTCAATTCTTTCAGCTTGAGAAATGCTGAGTGTGTTCTTCCCTCTTGATTTCAGACTCCAGGTCTTTGCACATTTCATTATAGTAATTGGTTTTGTCTGCTCTAGCTTCTCTTTGAAATCTTCTGTTCAGCTCTCTTATCTTGTCATTTCTTTCATTGGGTTTAGCTTCTCTCCACTTAAGGGCAAGTTTCAGAGTCTCTTCTGTTATCCATTTTGGTCTTCTCTTCTTTTCTCATCTTTTTAGTGATCTCTTGCTTTCTTCATGGATAATGTTCTAGATATCCTCCCACAATTCTTCTGGTTTTCTGTCGTTGGTGTTCAGTGCATCAAACCTATTCTTTAGATGAGCCCTAAATTCAGGAGGGATATATTTAAGATCATATTTTGGCTTTCTTGGACTTATTTTAATTGACTTCAACTTCAAGTTGAACTTGCATATGAGCAGTTGATGGTCTGTTCCACAATCAGTTCCTGGTCTGGTTTTGGCTGAAGATATTGAGCTTCTCCACTGCCTCTTGCCACAGATGTAGTCAATCTGATTCCTGTATGTTCCATTTGATGAAGTGCACGTGTAGAGCTGACATTTGTGTTGTTGAAAAAAGGTGTTTTCAATGAACAAGTCATTGGTATTGCAAAATTCTACCATGTGAGTTTCAGCATTATTATTTCTGTCACCATGGCCAGATTTTCCAACTACCAGTGATTCTTCTTTGTTCCCAACTTTTGCATTCCACTCATCAGTGATAATTAACACATCCTATTGCATGTTCGGTCAATTTCAGACTGCAGAAGTTGATAAAATTTTTCAGTTTCCTCATCTTTGGCTTTGGTGGTTGAGTCATAAATTTGAATAATAGTCATATTAATGAATCTTCCTTGTAGGCATATGGATATTATCTTATCACTGACATCCTTGTACTTTAGGACAGATCTTGAAACATCCTTTGTGATGATGAATGTCACGCCATTCCTCTTCAACGTGTCATTCCCAGCATAGTAGATCATATGGTTGTCTGATTCAAAATGGCCAAAACCAGTCCATTTCAGCTCAGTAATGCCAAGGATATCGATCTTTATGCATTCCATTTCATTTTTGACAACTTACAATTTTCCAAGATTCATACTTCATATATTCCATGCTCCGATGATTAATTGATATCTACAGTTGTTTCTCTTCAATTTGAGTGTTGCCACATCAGCAAATGGAGGTCTCAAAAGCTTTACCTTATCCATATTACTAAGGCTGGGTTTACTCATATGATGCAGCTCTTTCCCAGTCCTATGTTGAGAGCCTTCTAACCTAACTGGACTATTCATAAAGTTGCACGGTAATGTATCAGACAATGTTTCTTTGCTATTCATAAGGTTTTCCCTGGCCAAATCTTTGAGAAGTGGATGGCCTCTTCTTCCTAGTCTGTCTCAGTCTGTAAGCTGGGCTGATACTTGTGCACCATGTGCATCCCGCTGGATTTGAAACACCAGTAATTCAGCCTCAAAACTCACATCAACACATCACCACAGTAGGACAAAATGACAGACAATTTTGTCTCCCTGTTGGAAACCTCTTGTACCACCCTTCCCTGGGTCCCTGCAGCTGACTGCTCCTCTGTCCAGGTTCCTGGGACTTTTAATCCCCTTTCTCCTGCTATCTTGCCCTGCTGCTTTGGCCTTGCCTGGGTTCTCTCTCCTCACCTGGACCCCTGCCGCTGACTGCTCCTCTGTCTTGGTTTCTGTGCCTTTTAATCCCCTTTCTCCTGCTCTCCCACCCTACTGCTTTGGGCATGCATGAGTTCTCTCTCCTCATCAGGATCCCTGCGGCTGACTGCTCCTCTGTCTGGGTTCCTGGCTTTTAATCCCCTTTCACCCACTCTCCTGTCCTGCTGCTTTGGGCATGCCTGGGTTCTCTCTCCTCACCTGGATCCCTGAAGCTGACTGCTCCTTTGTCTTGGTTCCTGGGCCTTTTAATCCCCTTTCTCCTGCTCTCCCACCCTGCTGCTTTGGGTGTGCCTGGGTTCTCTCTCCTCACCTGGATCCCTGCGGCTGACTGCCTTTGGAAATAAACCCTGTCAGTAAGTGAGGAGTGAGTGTACTTAGTAATGAAAAAAGGAAAGAACTCTGGATATACACAACAATAATCAATGAATCACAAAATAATGATGCAGTGTCAAATAAGCCTGATCAAAAAAAAAAATGTATGTCTACAAGATTCCATTTATATAAAATTATAGAAATTACAAACTCATGTATAGTGACAAAGTAGATCAGTGGTTACATTGGCATAGCAGTGGGGTTGTATGTGGGTTAGAAATGTATTAGAGGATGAAATTACAAAGGGCATGAAGAAACTTGGGAGTAATGGATATGGTCGTTACCTTGATTGTAGTGATGGTGTAATGGGTATATACATATATAAAATTTATAAAATGATGTGCTTTAAGCATTATAGTTTATTTTGTTTGAATTATATCTCTGTACCCTTAAAAAATATTTGTTTTATCATATCTGTTAACAATAATCTCAGAAGGAAGTTTGGCCAATCTACTTCCATAGTGATACTGCCTCGGAAACCCAAAGTGGGGTCCCTGTGAGTCGGGTCCAACTCGACAGCACTTAACAACAACAACAACATTAACAGTAATATAATGTGAAGTGCAGGTGGAATTAAAATTATTTATGAAGCAAGAATTATGAAGGAATATAAAGTATTCTTTCAGTACTTGGGAAGACATATATGCACATAGATGTTTTGAATGCTGATGTTTTGGGAACAATTAAATAAGAACCATAGTTAAAATTTTAAAAGTAATTCCATTAATTTGAACTAGGTTAACTAACAAGCCATTTGAGGGCCACTATAGGAAAAGATATGTATCTTGGTTGTTGGTTGCAAACTCATTGACACCTGTGGTAAGCTCAAAGGAGCAGTGTTCATGTGTTGAGACTTGAAGATTGAGTGTTTGTAATCAAAAGTAAATCTAAACTACAGAACTGAAACATTATTTCAGAAAATACTATACTGCCAAAGCTCTTGATGGCACAGAGAACACTGAATGGCAAAACGCCAACTCAAATACTTTGAGATAAAAGGTGATTCAGAAAAGTTGAGCCATAAATATAAAGATGATTTAGGAATCCTATAATCAATTATTTTTGTATCTATTTTATACATATGATAAAATATATATGTCAGAATAATTTAAAAATTTATCTTTCATTAAGTATAAACAAACTATGTGGTTAGAACATTTCATAATCATATGGCTGTATGTTTTTCACTTTCTAGATGGTTCATAATTATTAATGTGATTTATAATCTGTCATTTTAGATGCTACAAAATAGGTAGTTCCCTCTAGTAGCTGAGCACAGTGGGTTTAAGGTGGTGACTGCTGCAAGAGACACCCATCAGATAAAGAATCTTGTAATACTCTAGGTGAGAGATGATATGAGCATAAACAAGGAACTGTGGAGTTGAGATGAACAGGACAAAGCACATTTGAGAGAGCTATGAAGGAGGTAAAACAGGAAAATTTTAGTGATAGATTCACATGTCATGGATGAGAGAAAAATCTAAGGATAAGTTCCTATACTATTTATGTATTTTTCTTTAGATGTTTAAAATCTTAAATATGTATAAGGACACAGTAAAAACATGTAATTAGAAAATAAAAAAGGTACACTACTACATGATATATGATACTAATTATAGAAGGCTTATACAAGGATAAGCATGGAAGCAATAACTGCAGTTAATAAATCAATGTGTTTTGGTAAGGAATTTCTTTGTATTCTTTTGTTCATCTTTTACTATGAAGGCAGTTAATTATGTGTGAAAAAAAAAATCTTATTTACCAAAGGCAATATTGGAGAGAGATTTTGGGATATCTACAAACAAAAGATATATAAAATTTAATCTAACTTTATTCATCTGTAGAGTATTACTCTAGTGCTTTTTTTTTTTTTTTTTAAAGTTGGAAATAAATAATGAATACTCATTCAGGATCTCCTATTACTTGATTTAAATGATTTCACTAGACCCAACCAATTTATAAATTTGAAAAATGTTGAAATAAAAATCCATTAACAAAAAAGAAACAATCTTTAATCACTTTCTTATGTCCTTGAGTAGCTATATTTTTTTTAATTTTAAGTATTTTCTTCCCAAGTCATATTTTAATGCTTAAGATCTTTATTTCATTTGACTGGGGAGCTGAACCTCTTGCAAAAAGATGATGAATGGCTTGTTTTGTTTATAAGATTTTATTTACACAGGGAACTAAGTCATATTGTTCAATTGGCTACTCTTTCAACTGGGGCATTGACCTTTATTCCCTAATAAGTAGTATAAACCACCAAGGTTCTATTCACTGGTAAGGATTTCCTAGTACTTTGACAAAAATATAATATGATCTTTTCACTGTGCACATCTGGCTAACAGGTTCTGCAGATTTGTTTAGGATGGAAACTCAATCACTATTACTTTGCTAGTTTGGGTATAAATTAGTAATAAGAAGAATTCATTTATCTCATAGAGTGTCTTGTATTGTAAAGTAGTATACATTTGTCCAAACACATTAAGTTTTAGAGTTTCTGAGGCTAATGGATATAAATTGGAGCTCTGGTAGCGTAGTGCCTAAGGCACTTGACTGCTAACCAGAAGGCTGGCGGTTCAAACCCACCAGCCACTCCTCAGAAGGAAGGTTGGGCAATCTACTTCCGTAGTGATACTGCCTCGGCAACCCAAGGAGGGGTCACTATGAATCGGGGCTGACTTGATGGCACATAACAACAACAACAATGGATATAAATTAGTGAATTGTGTTGCTGTTATTGTTGTATGCTGTCGATTTTGACTTTAATTAGAGTAAATTTTGCTCAGAGAGAACATAATCAAATTAATAAATACTTGGGATTCTTGAGTTATGTACATTTCATGTGTAATCATAAGAATTCATTATCTTATTATAACTCATTTAGCTTATCATGACTCATTCTTTGCATCATGAGAAGGTTCAGAATGACCATTAGGTTGGAACCACATAACTTAGATTTGTTTGGTATTGTTTTTAGTTCAGTCCTTTATTATTAAATGTTTTTTTTTTTTTCTGGACTTGAGCCAACTTCCCCTATTATTAATACCTTTTCTGGTTATTATTTTCTTTGTATCCATCTTACTTTTTTCTGTGGGGGAAAACAAAGGAATATTGTTACCAAAGCATTTATGTTCCAAGAAAAATAGATAAAACGTTACATTTTTGTCTGAACTTTAAGAATTTTCTATAACTTACACCATTTAGTTCCTCTGGTGCTTATCAGCAAATTAAAGATAAACTTTCACTTTCACTTTCAAAGTAGATTGATATTTTTCATCATTCTACAAAGTGTTTCTATAATCACAAACAGTAAAGTTCCCCTTTCCATAAAGCTACCATTTCTCAAGCTGACCCAATTGAAGAATAAATTCAAGCCTCAAGTTGCAATATTGAAGAATTCTAATGATATTGTATTGAATGATGCAGGAAGCATAAAAAATATCAAATAAAGATGGAAGGAATATACACAGTCACTGTACAAAAAGAATTTGTCTACATTCAAGCATGTGAGGCAGTAGCTTATGATCAAGAACTATTACTCATAAGCCTATGATCAAGAACTATTGAAGGAAGAAGTTCAAGTTACAGTGAAGGAATTGGTGAAACACAAGGCTCCGGGAATTGATGGAACACCCACGGAGATGTTTCTATAAAAGGATGCAATGCTGGAGGTGCTCACTTCCCAAAAAAAATTTGGAGGACTGCTACTGGGCCAACCAACTGGAAGAGATCCATATTTATGCTCATTCCAAAGAAATATGATCTAACAGAATGTGGAAATCATTGAACTATATCATTAATACTACACACAAATAAAATTTTGCTGAAGGTGATTCAAAGATGGCTGCAGGAGTATATTGACAGGGAATTGTCAGAAATTAAAGCTGGATTCATAAAAGGACATGAAAGGAGAGATATAATTGCTGAAGTCAGATGGATCTTGGTTAACAGCAAAGAATACCAGGAAGATGTTTACCTGTGTTTTAATGACTATGCAAAGGCATGTGATTGTGTGGATTATAACAAATTATGTATAACACTGTGAAGAATGGGAATTCCAGAGCATTTAGTTGTGCTCATGTTGTTGTTGTTGTTAGGTGCCATTGAGCAAGCTCCAACTCATAGGCAAGCTATGTACAACAAAAGGAAACACTGCCCAGTTGTGTGCCATTTTCACAATCCTTGCTATACTTGAGACTGTTGTTGCAGCCATGGTGCTAATCCATCTCATTTAGCCTCTCCCCTTTTTTGCTGACTCTCCACTTTACCAAGTGTAATCTCCTTCTCCAGCAAATGGTCCTTTCGGACAACATGACCAAAATAGGTGAGATGAAGTCTGGCCATTCTCACTTCCAAGGGGCATTCCAGCTGCACTTATTTCAGGACAGATTTGTTAGTTCTTCTGGCAGTCCGTGGTATTTTCAGTATTCTTCCCCAAGACCACAACTCAAAGTGTCAACTCTTCTTTAGTCTTCCTTATTCATTGTCCAGCTTCCACATGCACATAAGGTGATTGAAAATACTATGGATCGTGTTAGATGCACCTTAGTCTTCAGAGTGACATCGTTGTTAGTCAGCACTTTAAAGAGGTCTTTTTCAGCAGGTTTGCCCAGTGCAATACAATGTCTGATTTTTTGACTGTTACTTCCATGGGTGTTGATTTTGGATCCAAGTAATATGAAATCTTTAACTTCAATCTTTTCTCCATTTATTTTGATGGTACTTATAGGTCCAGTTGTGAGGATTGTTGTTTTCTCTGTGTGCTCATGGAAAGAATAGTCACTAACGTCGAGTCAGTCTCACTCATAGCGACCCCTCCTTAGGTTTCTGAGGTGGTAATTCTACAGAAGTAGATTACCCAGTCTTACTTCTGAGGAGTGACTGGTGAGTTTGAACTGCCAGCTTTCTAGTTATCAGTCAAATGCCTTAGGCACTGTGCCACCAGAGCCTGTAAATAGACCAAGTGACAATCATTCAAACAGAACAAAGGAATACTGCATGGTTTAAAATCAGGAAAAGTGTGCATCAGGGCTACATCCTTTCACCATGTTTATTCAATACATATGCTGAGCAAATAAAGAAATTAGATTATATGAAGAAGAATTCAGCATCAGGACTGGAGGAAGACTCTTTTAACTACCTGTGATATGAAAATGACACAACTTTGCTTCCTGACACTGAAGAAGATTTGAAGTACTTATTGATGAAGATAAAAAGCTATAGCCTTCAGTATTTATTACAACTCAACATAAAAAAATAAACAAACAAAAAACACCTCACAACTGGACCAATGGGCAACATAATGATTAGTAGAGAAAAGGCTGATGTTGTCAAGGATTTCATTTTACTTAGATCTACAATCAATGCCCAATGCCCGTGGAAGCAGCAGTCAAGAAAACAAATTCTGTAATTCATTGGACAAATCTTCTAGAAAGACCCTCTTTTAAGTGTTTAAGAGTAAATATGACCCTTTTGAAAACTAAGGAGCATCTAACCCAAACCATAATGTTTTCAATAGCCTCATATACATGTGCATGCTGGACAATTAAAAAGGAAGACCAAAGAAATATTGATGGATTTTTATTGTGGTTTTGGCAAAGAATATTGAATGTACCATAGACTATCAGAAGAGTGACCAAATCTGTCTTGGAGGAAATACAGCCAGAATGTTCTTTAAAAGAGAAAATGGCCAGACTTTGTCTCTCATACTTTGATCATGTTGTCAGAAGGACCAGTCGCTGGAGAAGAACATCAAGCTTGGTGAAGTGGAGGGTCAGCAAAAACGGAGAAACTCCTTGCAAGATGGAATCACACAGTGGCTGCAACGATGGGATTAAGCATGGCAACAATTGTGAGAATGGGACAGGGCCAGGCAATGTTTCATTTTGTTGTACATAGAGTCATTATGTATCTGAACCTACTTGATGGCACCTGAAAACAACACTGATGGAAAAACACATCAAAGAAGAAAAAAAAATCAATATTTTATTTTGTTCTGGTTTGTTTTCCTTTTAGACATAACATCAATTTTTAGAAATTCTTCCATTTAATCAAACCTATTTGTACACAACTGTTTTCTTCAACTGTTGGCTCTAATTTTGATTAAAAGACATTGAGAATTTTGAACATTATATGAGAGGTGATTACTCTTATAAAATATAACTTTAAGATGTAAAAATTAGTGTTACCTTAGTTATTTGCTAATGCTACATAGAAGAAGGAGTGGAATTGACACATGACAAATTTGCATGCCTGTCACACCTTCAAAGGATCTCTGGTGGCTTAGTGGCTATGGCAGTTACCTGTTAATCAAAAGTTCTCCAGTTTTAACCTACCAGCTGCTTGGTGGGAGAAAGATGAGGCAGTTTGCTTCTGTAAAAATTTACTATCTTGGACACTATGAGGCAGTTCTACTCTGTCTTATAGGATGCTATGGGTAGGAATCAACTTGATGGCAGTAGGTTTGGTTTTAGATTTTTAGAATCATACACCCACCGTTCTCCATCAGTTTATTGTAATGTGGTGAAGGGAATGTTGCTGTGATGCTGGAGTTATGCCAATGATATTTCAAATATCATCAGGGTCACAAATAATGGACAAGTTTCAGCAGAACTTCCAGGCTAAGACAGACTAGGAAGAAGGACCTGAGAATCATGTTATCAGGAGGAACCAGTTTTTGAAAAAGGACGTAACTGCTTCACTGCTGTGGAGTCAGATCTGGCTCATAGAGACCCCTCCTTGGGTTTCCGAGGTAGTATCACTATGGAAATAGATTATCCAACCTTCCTTCCGGGGAGTGGCTGGTGGGTTTGAACCACCAGCCTTATGGTTAGTAGTCAAATGCCTTAGGCACTATGCCACCAGAGCTCCCAGAAAAGGACATAATGTTTTGTAAAGTAGAGGTCAGAAAAAAAAAGGAAGACTGTCAATGGGATGGATTGACAGTGTGGCTGCAACAACGGGCTCAAACTTAGCAATGGATTTAAAAAAAAAAAAAAAAACTTCTCATACACCATGCATTTTATTTGGAGAAAAAGTAAAAGTGGAAGAGAGTCTATGTATTCATCTATGAGTGCACACTGAGGAACTGGCCTCTGACTGACTGTTAAGTGATCTAGATGGTTGTCTAAAGTATGGTTAAAAAAAAAAAAAAAAAAAACACACAGGCACCATGATAGATCTCTTAGGAAAGGGTTAGCCAAATATACAGATACAAACTGCTCACTCAACCATGGAGAGTCATGAACAAAGGGCCATTTAAAGGGTTTTCAAATAGAAAAAAAAAAACAAAAAAACTAAAAGACTGAGCTCTCATGATCGTTTCCTTCATTGGACAATCCAGTGGGAGATCTTCATTTGATCGGAAAATGAACACCCACACTGACATCTCTGCCGAGACATAAGAAATCTGCTAACTCATCCCTGTCATGTTTCCTGTCATTTTTCCAGCACTGCTGTAAAATTCTTATAATACATTACCAAGTAAACCAGCCATTCCATATCCATAGTCATGCTACTCTTTAATTCAATTTACAGAACTGCTAAAAAAGTAGATATTTCTATCTAAAAGTAGAAAAAAAAAAAAAAAAGGTTTGTAAAGAACATATTTCTGTTATACAAGTATATTACACAGCTTGGACAGTAGCAGGTCTGGAAGTTCTTCTCAAACACTGAAACTTTAAGCCTAGGAGGGAAGAGGTCTATCATGTTGGGCCTGGTTCTTGTTTGATCTAAGAGCTTCCATCAGTGTCCTTTACTTCTTCTGTTGCAGGACCCTCCAACTGGCTTGGATCAGCTGATTCTTGTATCACTTGGCCTTCCAACTCACTCTGATCAACCAACTGGTTATAATCACAAGTCCTGGAAATGGTCTAATGATTGTGAACTTGATAAACTCTGCAGAGTCTAAGATCCTCCTCATGGAGCTGATTTCCTGGTAACTGGGTGCTTTGAAGGACACCTCCGGGGGCATGCCATTGACCATCATGCAGCCAGGGTTGATGGTGATTTTCTTTAGGGAACTTTCACAAGGAAACCCATGTCTATTGCTTTGCCAAATTTCCAACTGAAGAGGTCATTCATTTGCTCCCTTAGCCTTTTCAACTTTTGACAATCTTTCATTATCATCATCTGGAATTGTCACCTGCATGATGTTAGGATCTTCAACACCTGCTGCAGTGATATTAACACTGGGTGATGGATTTATTTTTTTGTGGAGGGATCTTTGAGGAGGTGATACTCTCCTTAATCACAATCTCAAACATTTCTGGTTTTTTAATGATGAACTTAATCTTGGCTTTGTTTCTAAGGATCTTCCCCAACCTCGGAATGTACACCCTCAGGTAAGCCTTCCACATAAAAATCTTCAGGGAAAGATTCAAACAATGCAAATGGCACTTTGACAGCTTGTTTAAGGCCAAGAGCTTCACTGCATTTTTCATTGAAAAAGTTTTCAATATTCTGCTTCAGGTCCGTGATTTTGGGGTTCCAGGCCTCAAAGGAAAATTCTCTCCCTCGACTTGAAAGGAACATTAGAACCATTCGTCTGGGTAGGGGTTTGAACAGCTGAGGTTTGGGAATTACTGTTATTAGGGCCTTCCACAGTGACCTCAGTTTCAGGGACTTTAGAATTACTGCCCAGCTTTGCAGTCTTTTCGGAGACTGAAGTGCTGTAGTGTTGATTTTAGTCACTATTCCAGGAGGCACGTAGGAAATAACTGGTTAAGGTTTTTTTTTTTTTT
>NW_006922351.1:58378-64174 GCF_000298275.1 Orycteropus afer afer
CAGGGGTCCAAGATTATCTTCTGTGTCTGTGTTAATTGGTTTCCCTTTTCTTTGTTGAAGAGCGTCTGTGGTTGAGGTTTTTTAACAACAAATATGATTTTATTACACCCATGGACAATTCTTTCAAGTTGTGTAATTCCAAACCAGATAGGGGTTCTAAAGGACATTCCTTCTGGTGAGCCTTCCACATACAGGAACCCAAGATTTGACTCAAACACAGAATATGGAACTTTGACTGCCTCCTGGGAGCCCAAGAGATTGAGCAAATTTCAAATTAAAAGTATCCTCCACTTGCTTCCGCAGCTTGGTAATTCTGACACTGCAGTCTGCTTTTATTGGAGTATTCATTCTTGGCTGAGTAACTTCAGTTGTTATGAGTTAGAAGTTCTGGTCTTTAGTGATACATTTAATTTGATTACTCACTTGAATGACTTTTTTTTTTTTTTCCCCCCAGCGGTGGGATTCCATACCAGGAAGCACTTCTAAAAGGAATGTTCTCTTGTAGCCCTTCCATGTAGAGGTCATTAGGATGTGCCTCAAACTTCTGGTAAGGCACAGCCTTGGCTTCAGTGCTCCCCAAGGCTTCAGCAAATTTTTTGCAGAAAAGCTGATCCACCATCTTTCTTAATTTAGTGATTCTGGCATACCATTCTCCCTTTACTCCTGATGCTGGTTTATCAAGCTGTAAATCTTCACGTGTTGAATTAAAAAGTTCATGTTTCTTAATCACAAAAGCAATCTTTTCCTTTGCAAGTAATATCCTTTCAAGCCGAGGAATTCTGTATATAGATGGCCTACAAAAAGAATTCCTTCAGGAAGACTTTCTACTTAAAGATCTTCCATGTGCAACTAGAATAGGTGATATGGGATCATCACAGGACCTTTGGCTTTTATAGCCTGAGCATACTATCTTTCAAACAGCTCCTCAACTTGTTTAGGGAGATCAGTAATTTGGGCATGCTATTTGTAGAAGGTGAACTCCCTGACTGTGCGTTTTCCAACATTGGCGGGTCCGGGGACTGGCGGCTGCAGTGGCTCGCTGCTCTTTGGTCTTTTCGTAGGTGGAGAATAATCATCTTCTGCTGCCATTTCCATTTTCTTTCCTTCATTGCCCTCTGCAGAATGATGGATTCCTTGAATGTTAGTGACAGTAATCGGCATCTTCTGATTATTCCTTTACTGTCACAGCACTTTTCAATCTGCTGTACATAGGGTGGGTATGAGTTGGAACCAACTGAAAAGCACCTAACAACAATAGCAATCACCTGTTTTTTTGTTTTGTTTTCTTTTTGTTTTTTAATATCACATTACTCAGTGTGTAGAAGTATCCTCAAAACAGCACAGTGAAAATTAGAAAATAGATTGTAAGCACATTAAATATTGAGACTTTAATCATGCTTTTAATGTTGCAACATTTTGAAATATTTTGTGATATTGACTATGATTGATGCATTGGCTAGTCAAGTTCGAAAATTATGTCAGCTGTGATGGAACCATAATTTGAAATGGTACCAAAATATTTGCTCAAGTATAAAAAATAGGTATGTTTACTCAATTTTGTTAGATGTTTCAAAATCTCTTTAATGGGCAGTCTATAGTGCATGTAACTGTCTATTACAGGATTTCATTTTTCTTCAAAGGTCTTCACTTACTACAATGTGTTATCAAATCCTCAATGACATAAGAAGAGAATCTTACGATTTATTATTATTTAATATTGTTTTCAGCTTTTCCTTTTTAATAGGAAATCGATTGAGAACATTTTAATGAAGTATATATTTCCAATACTATATATAATGTTATTAGAGTACACAGTTTTGAATATATGGCTAGTCTTGAACAGGCTTATACCTGTGTAGGTATAATAGGCTCATTGGCTGTAGAATTTATAAGACTATGTGATTCAAAGACTACACATAGGAATGAAAAATAAAATGAGAAAAATTAACAAAAATATAAAATTTGGGTGGTTCAACTCGGGGGAAAAGTTAATACACTCTATTTTGTACCTGGTGAATTGAAGGCAATGATGAACTATGTAAAAGGGAACACTAAATAATAGACATTTAGACTAGAGTTTTTATGAAGATGCAGAAATAGATATTCCTTTAAAATATGACACTAAGAGAACAGGAATGAAAATTTAAGAAATGAGAATGATTGTGGTGTATTAGAAAGAAAATGTGAATATAAAAAGAGCATATCAAAGACAGAGCTTTAGGGGAAAATTTTAAAAAAGAAAAGACTACACAAGCTTTCAGAGAAGAACAATCAGAAACAGTAAAAGGAAGTAGAGCAATAAGAAAAAAAAAATTAGTAATATATCTTATTGTCATTTTCTTATTTAATTTAATTTATTATTATTATTTTTTTTTTAGTTAGACAAGGAATAAAGACTGTAGTCTTTGATCCACCCTCCTTCTTTACTTTTGCTAGGGTTGGGTCTCTCCTTTCCATTGGATGACATTCCTCATATCCCCCCATTATAAGCCTGCAAGCATGTATAGATTCGGCCATTGCTATTATTGTCCCTCAAAGGGTTGCTTCACTCCAGAAGTATTCCGACTTCTGCACCCTTGGCTCTGGCTAGGACTTTTTTTCACACCAATCCATCTAAATGTTTCTAACTCGTTGAACTATAAGCCTTTCTTAATGATTCCACCTATGATGATTTTTTCTGTGTACAAACTCTCTTACCATTGTATTTATTTTCTAAATTTAGGAAATGAATAACAACTCTCTTGTATTCTCTTCAGTCATTTTATGAGTATACTTTTTGCATCCATGTTGAGGCTGCATGTTTTCTTAGCAAGAGGTTAGATCATATCTTTCTCTACCTTCTCATAGGAACCTATTGGGTTGTTGGATACAGAATTGGTCTTTCTTATATGTATGCTATGATTTGGAATAGGAGCTGTGGTAGCATAGTGCCTAAGGCACTTGACTGCTAACCAGAAGTCTGGCAGTTCAAACCCACCAGCTACTCCTCGGAAGGAAGGTTGGGCAATCCTACTTCTGCAGTGATGCTGCCTCGGAAACCCAAGGAGGGGTCACTATGAGTCGGGAGTGACTCGACAGAAAATAACAACAACAACAACATGATTTGGAAAGCAACATTTTCAGATTTGTCAAATGGCATGACTTAAATCAATGGAATGACACTCTTTTTTCTTGTCCAAATTTACCCCATTAATATACACAAAATTTGTTTTTCCCCTCTTTCATGGCTCTATTGTCTGACTGGGTAAAATGCATTGATTAGCTTCACAACATTTCTTTTAATTTGACTACCTGGACACAACTGAAAGAGACAAATGCTGAGACTCAAGTGGAGGCAAAATTCATTTTCTAATAGATCTTTTTCTACTTTATATGATACTTTGATGCACTTTAAAAGGGAATAAATTTCAAGCCTCCTCTAATGTGGTTAATTTTAAACATAGCTATTTATAAAATAGAATTATGGCAATGAAATAATAAGGCAATTACATATTGGCTACATGCACATGTCTTCATATTCTTCACAAAAATGTTCCTTCTTAAAAAAAAGATAGCACTTAATGAAATTCTTAGCTCAGTGTACAATAACTTCATTGACAGGGTGAAGCTCTTAGAAAGACATAAGCATACCCATTATAAGAAACTGATGATCAATAGTAAATTGTGATGAATACATAGAAGCTATTTATTGGGGTTGTTCTTGTTGTTGTTATGTGCCGTTGAGTCAAACCCAACTCATAGTGACCCCTCCTTGGGTTTCTGAGGCAGTATCACTATGGAAGTAGGATTGCCCAACCTTCCTTTTGAGGAGGGGCTGGTGGGTTTGAACCGCCAGCCATCTGGTTAGCAGGCAAGTGTCTTAGCCACTATGCTACCAGAGCTCCCATTTATTGGGTACTAACAGATAATTATGTACTAAACTTACTGTAGAATGCTTCAGCATAAATTAGATGAATAATTTTCCTGTTAAGAATTTTAAAGGGAAAAATAACATTGACTATATTCTTATAACTAGAGGCCAATAAGAAAACATTTTCTATTATCCCAAACAAGACTTAAAGAGATATTTTAAGTGCACTGCATTTTTAGATGAACATATCAATTTTGAGTCAAATTTCTTTTCATTGAGCCACCAGTCAGGCTTGACTTTAGTGGTATGATAGAATTCTGTCATAAAGCTCTGGTAGCATAGTGGCTAAGGCACTTGACTGCTACCCAGAAGGCTGGCGGTTCAAACCCACCAGCCACTCCTCGGAAGGAAGGTTGGGCAATCCTACTTCCGTAGTGATACTGCCTCGGAAACCCAAGGAGGGGTCGCTATGAGTCGGGGCCGACTCGACGGCAAACAACAACAACAACAACAACCTAATCTGGATATATATTTAATAGGTCAGGCCTATGCCATACAAACCTACCAATTGCTTCACATTTTTCTTTTCTTTTTTTTGAAAATCATAGTCATTTCTCAGCATCCAAAGAAAGTTCTCTTACTGTAAAATTATAATGAAAACAGAGAGACGTACGCAGCTGTAAATATTGGCATTTCCTTATAAGCAAAGTAATAGAGATATTTTTCATTTGTTTTGACAAGCTGAAGACAGATGCCTCACAGATATTTTCTTTATAAAATTCCAAATAACTAAAAACTTTGGAAGATTTGATTAAATTGCATTTACTTAACAAGAAATTATTGTTAGTATTTACATTCCCTGTATACTCTTTCGATGCTAGCGTTCCTACCATTTTGAAGAATGTTAGTGTGCTTTAAAGTTCCCCCAAAGAAATGTACTAGTAAAAACACCATTAGAAAAGAACACATCTCTAGAGAGTGATTCCCTGGCAAACTTGTAACATAAAATTTAAAAATAAAAATAAAAATAAAACTTTCTTTGATGCTTTCTTATTTGCCAACTAAGATCTCACATTTCTTGTCCTACCATTCACTGATGTAAAATAATTTATACAGATTGATTTCCTGTTGATCATAGTGCTTGATTTCCTAGAAGACCTTTTTGCAGCACTTTCACTCAAATTTAGCCTACTTAGAAGCCCCTCAAGCTCTAAATCAATCCCTTTACCAGGGGTGACCATGCTTGTTTGGTTGTGTAGACTGTGCACTGTCTGCATCCAGTCACCCATCTAAGGAGTGGAAGATAGCCAGAAATTCACCCAATTTTTTATTTGCAAGTCAATGGTGCCTTGCTCCCATCTGCCTTCCTGAGCCTACCTCCTTTCCTTAACTAATATCTCCCTTCTTTTTCTGAAATTTAATATCTGTAAAATACTCTTGTTTTATGATAACTTAATGTGATGTGCTGCAAGACACAACTTAATCGTGATGTGCTGCAAGATGGCTGCTGGTCACTTTTCCCAGGGTCGTTGCTCCATAGAGTAGTAGCGGCGGGAGGTGCAGCTACCAGAGAATAACAGTTGCCACTGACGGGTCAGCCCCAGGGTTACAGGTGAGGAGAGACAAGGCAGGGACACCCAGAGTAGCAGGCCAGAAGAGCAGGAGAAAGTGATAAAATCCAGGAACCCAGAGAGAAGAGCAATCAGCCAAAGGGATTAGGTGAGGAGGGGAAACTCAGGCCCACCCACAGTAGCAGGCCGGAAGAGCAGGGAAAGGGGATAAAAGCCTTGAACCCGGAGAGAAGAGCAGCCAGCCCCAGGGTTACAGGTGAGGAGAGACAACGCAGGGATGCCCAGAGTAGCAGGCCGGAAGAGCAGGAGAAAGGGGATTAAAAGCCACAAAGCCAGACAGAGGAACAATCAGCCACAGGGACCCAGGTGGGGGTG
>NW_006922351.1:67309-123416 GCF_000298275.1 Orycteropus afer afer
GTGGCTGTGATGATGGGCTCAAGTATAGCAGGGATTGTGGGGCTGGTCTGGGATCGGGCACTGTTTTGTTCTGCTGTGCATGGGGTCGCTGTGAGTCAGAAACGACTTGATGGCACTTAACAACAACAACGTGTTTTATCTCCTGAAGGAAATAACATTTTACAGGTGGTTTCTAGAATCTTAGGAACCTTGGTGGTGCAATGGTTAAAATGCTGGGCTGCCAAACACAAAGTCAGAGGTGGAATATACCAGTCACCTGAAAGGAGAAGGATGAGTCAGTCTTCTGTAAAGATTTATAGCCTTGGAAACCCTATGGGGCAGTTCTACTGTGTTCTATTGGGTCACCATGAGTTGCATTCAACTCTATGGCAGTGGTTTTGGGTTTTTGATTGGTGGATCCTGGAAGAGAGGTCCTGGTCAGAATCTACTCAAAGACAGTTAGTTGGTGGAACCTAAAGGGTTATTGGTTCCTGCTTTATCTATTCAAATATATATAGATATAAATATAAAACAGAATATGAATTGTCTTCAATTTATTACATAAGGAAATCAATGAGCCTTTTATAGTTTAGCTTTAAGAAGACAGGAACAGAAGCATAGAAAATGAAAGAGATTCTGAGATGTTGAAAGAATTCTTGGGGAAAAAAAGTGTCTTTTTAAAGCAAAGCTACAGCAAGTACTCTGTTACTAATTATTTCTTTCTTTATTTTAAATTAATAACTAATGTATCCATATATAGAGAAGACAATATAATTCCTAGGATGGAGGTTAATTCCAACATCATGTAGAAATGATGCAGGAATTTTACTGTGTCTACAAAAGAAACAGAAAATCCATCTATTGCTTAATATTAGTCCTGCCAAATTGTGTGGAACCTAATTGCTAACAGTAGGTAGGCTGTGTACTCCTTTTGACTCTCACTAATGAACAATATTTAAATTACTGAAATAACTCCAGTCATTTTCTTATTTCTCTCTAACCTACTTTTCCTGTCCTATTTCTATTAGAACATGTCTTATTTAATTGAGTCTTTATTTCACCACTTGGTTCACCTTTGCCTTGTGAGTTCCTTAGAAGGAGAAAGCACTCTATAGTTTTTGAGCAGATGCTTCATTATGGGAGGTGAGTAGCTCAGTTACATTGCCATTTCACCTTTTTCCCCATGTCTTGCAGTTGTTGTGGGCTGTTAAACAGCTTTAATAGAAGATGAGACTAGCCTCTTGCTCTAAGGGCATGAAAACTTTTTTTTGTTGTTGTTATTGGTCTCACTAACTTCATGGTTCATTAAATACAATGTAGAACCATTTTACTGCTGTTAGTGGACCCCAGAAGGCCCTGATAGTTAACCAAAAGTTGTCAGTCTTCCTTCCTCTCTAGCTAGATTAGGTAATAAAAGGAAAGAACCTGTAACTGAGCATCAGAACTGAAATCAATAAGCCAAATAACTAAAAGAAATGTAATGAGTTCTTGAAAAATTCAGCATGAGCATTTAAGTGTCTAGACAAATAAAGGTCAGTGATAATAAATCTACAATGAACGGCTTTAATAATTACAACTATGCTTTGCAAAATAAATAAATGGAAAGCTTGTGGTCTAAAATTTACAAAGAGGAATTCTATCTGATAAGTTGCAATGGAAAAATAACATTTGGGCATGGAATCTGCTAAGCAATTGTTAACAATTACAGTTCCTTCTATGTGAGATATCTGAGAAAGTGCAGATGGGTGATATCAATCTATTCTTACTCAAAAAGAAGGACGGTATGAATTGCATTTAATTGGCTTTCCACTTTTTAAAGTAAAAGTCCAATGATTAATTGTCATAGTGCCCACACATGAAGACACTAGCCTTCAATTAGAAAGCATTTTCTAGCTTAGCATCATTCGGAGTTTCTTAATAAAACATCAAGGTTTGTTAAAAATTTCATTGTAGAAAAATTTTTATAGAGGCTATTTAGAAAGGCAATAAGACTTTACCTCTTGCCTTCCAATGTTAAAGACAGAATTTAGGCTATGGTTAGGAAAAGGATTCTGAAACTTCCTTCCAAAATTATGAATAATTACCTAACTTGGTCTTTGCATTTCCATTGTCCTGATTATAATTTACTTTGTATGTCTTGAAGTTTGAAGGGGATATCTTCAAATATTTGCATGGCTGGAAGAAAAAAAATAAGACTGAATTGGCATTAAGTCTTCTTTCATTAGAATAAAATATTATTAAAGGGTAAAGACTCAATCAGTTATGTTTAAAGAATTCTCAGAAAAAAATTATCACTGTTATAGGAATGAGCTAATTGATGTTTATCATTTGTGTAAGGTTAGTAATGTAAGTAATTATCATATTTTATTATTTATTCCTTCCTGTTCCTTCACTTTTGATAAAATTGTTAAAAAGATGATCCCAATAAGTTGATGATTGATAAGACAATACCAGGGACAACCAAAAAAGAAATTAAATTAAATTGCAAAATTTGCTCTCATTTCTGTATTTCAAGCTGAAATATATTTGGGGATATTTTACTTTCCTGTGTAGACATACCAAGGCAAATTTTGAGGGACCTTCTTTATTACTCTTCAGATTTTAAACCTAATCACACATTTTATTTTCAAAGAATATTTCACAATGATGGAAATTTCCCAAATATCTACACTGTTCAATGTAATATTTACTAATCAGATGTGACTACTGAGCACCTACAATATGACTACTGTGACTAAGAGACTGAATTTGTCATTTTATTAATTTTAATTTATTTAAATATAAATGCAAATAGCCACATATGTCTAGTGGCTACCAGGTTTGTACAGATTGAAACCATTTTATATCAATATAATCAACGTGATTTGCTTGATTGTAAAATCTTCTTTGTCTAGCTCAATTGCACATAAATTGCTTTACTGTAAATTTACATGCTAATTGAAAAAGAGAACTCAAAACATTACCAATATTTTCTGAACTATCCCAATATTTTCCCAATATTTTCATTGTTATTAAAGGTCTCTCCTCTTTCTCTGTCTCAGTCTGCCACACTCTTGTTCCTCTCTCTTTCCTTCTTTCTCTGTCGCTTTCAATCATTAATATTCAATTAAAAAAAAAAAGATCTTCTTATCTAAATAATTTAAGTATGACTCCCCTATAATGGTCCTAAACACCAGGACAGGTTTTCAACAGAAAAGAATCAGTCTACTATATCGTGAGCAATTTGAAAACTGAAACTTTATTTTACTCCTTTCTGTGATTTTTAGTTCTTAATGCAGTGCCTAGAACAATCTCTAGCACATGGCAGAGGTTGGGAAATATTTATTAACTGAATGAATTAATGAATAGGACTTGATATTATAGACTCTCAGCATTTGCTTTGGCTTTTCTCACCCAAGTGTCTCAGAGCTGAAGATAAGCTTCCTGTTTGATAGGTATTACCAAGTAAATTCAAAATTCAAATACATTTTGGAGTAATGTTTTTCAATTTTTAATGTGCATATTATTAACCTGCAGACCATGCTAAAATGCAGAATTTGATTAAATGAGTCTGGATTGGGGCTCACTGTTCTGCATTTATAACAAGCTCCAAGGTAATGCCAACACTGGTTTGAAGACCACAATTTAAACAGCAAGTATTTAGAAAACACTTTCAAGAAAGACAAACAATGGATATTATTTATTAATAATACACATCATTCAACAGAGTTTAGCTTGTTTCAGATATGTGAACATTAAGAGTTTCACAAAAAAAGTTTATTCATTCACTCATTTAAGAAATATTTCTTGAGTGTCTATCATGTGGCCAGTATTATGCTAAGCCCCTGAGGAAAAAAAAAAAAAAGCTCGTAACTACTTTCCTCAAGTTGAATAGATAGACTCTCTCTCTCTCTCTTTCTCTCTCTCTCTCTCTCTCTCTCACACACACACACACACACACACACACACACACACCCATGTTGCTCTCAATTCTGACTTACAGTGGCCCTCCAGCACAGAGTAGAACTGCTGGTCAGAGCTCCATCTACAACGTACCTTGAATACAATAACTTTCCATTGAGTGCCCCTTAACCTTTCTTGTGACCACTGTAGTACTAACACCTCCCTGAAATGTTATTCTTAGCTCTCTCTGCCTTTCTGACATTTATCCATTTTCCATTTTAATTTGATGTCCATTAACTATAAAAAGAAACTTTACCTGGGAAGCCAGTAACAGGGACTTCTGGCTACAGACTTTTATTTTTCCCTTTTTTTGAATATATTTCCTGAACCCTACATTTGGACATTATGCATTCTAGCACACAGTATGGTAGAATATTTGTAATGAAAAAATGTTCTTAAAAAATAAAATCCAGTATCTAAGACTGGTATAATTAAATAAACAAAGAACTCTATCTTTTCTCTCATATTTTTTCACTCTTAAGTACTTTTTTATTTCTGTGCCATCCCAACTCAATAAGTATTTTTCTTTTTATTAAACTTTTTTTTTTTTTTTCAACTGAATGTGGATTGTAAATGCACTGAAGGCAGGAAACAAACCCAAATGCCTTATTTTTGTAATAAAGACTGGAAAATGGATCATGAAATTATTTTACATGGCTCTGGTAAACAGAAAACATTAAAGAAGAAAAAATTAGCATTCTTGCTGATCAGCAAAAAAGGATGTAACTTCAGCTGCATTTTAATTATATCAGATTTCTTTCCTGTCTCCAAGCTTCCTTTGTTTTATTCTCCCACTTTGCTCTTCAACGTAAATTTCTCTCCCACTAGGAAATCTTGTTTTATAACCATAATATATTTACAACAGGAATATGAATAGTAAGCCCCCTGTTGATTGAAAATAATATTTATGTACTAGGACAATTATCCTCACATCACTTAAAACTTTCTACACTATTATTTTACCTGTATGCCTCATTTTGATTATTATGTCACATTTGGGTATTGGCAGACCTTAGCAGAAACATATATCTTTTATACTTGAATGGTTTTGAATGGCTTCTCTTCCACTCTCCAGTTTACAAACACAGGAGACATGAAAAGCTTTTTCAAATGATCATTTATTTGGGAAAAAGCAGAAGACTCCAGTGCATTTTATTTTTGACGAGGATAATGTGGTTTTACCTAATGTAGATTCAAGTCAATGACATGATCAAATGCTAGTTGTGTAAAGGAATATTTTTGTGGTTTAAAATGTGTCATCTTTTATAACTCACCTAAAGTATCTTCCACTTACATTAACTAAAGAAATGCACAATAAATGGTTCAATTGAGTGATGTTTTATTGTTGACAGATTACTCTCAAATAACATCTTCAATTTGTTCCTAAACATGGCCATGGTCACTCTGGTATTTGTTTAGCAGCCTCTTTCCTGCTTATTATAAAAATGAGGTTGAGAGAAGTTAAGATGTCCATGTTCAGCTGTATTTGGCAGAGCTAGGATCTGAACCCAGTTCTCCTGACTTAAAATCATCTGTTATTGCTATTGCAGTACGCTGCCTTCCTGTGTATAAGTACAATTGCAGTATGCTACCTTCCTGTGTGGGAGCTCTGGTAGCATAGTGGCTAAGACACTTGCCTGCTAACCAGACTGTGGAATTAAGAATTTAATACAAAATTAAAGATGTAAAATTAGAAAGTAAAATTAAAATGTAATATTTTACTATAGCAATAAGAGGCCATTATTAAGACCAGTAAAAGGGCCTCAGTTCCAGGAACTGAGAAACATATAGTTTTAGTAAACAATTCCCAGAACTGTAGATAACTAAGCCCTGAACCTAGTTCTCAGAATTAAAAGAGAAAAACTGGACGTAAACAATTCTCAGAAAATGACATCAGCCATCCGCACTCCCTCCAAAGAGTTAATGTTTGAACCAACCAATCACTTGTATCCTTCATTTCCCTCCAGAAGGATTATGTTTGAAATAGCAAATCATTTGTGTTTTACTCGCGCCAAAGTTTGAAATTGACCTATCGCCTGAATTCCCTCTACCCACTCCCCTTCCCCAACCAATCAATTGTAATCCCCTCCACCCACACCTCCTCCCTACCCCTTCCAAATGTCCCTTTAAATAGAGTGTGTGTTTGATGCTCGGGGCTCCACTCCTCTGCCCCTGCGTGGGATATGAATCGAGCCCCGGCGCGCTGGAACCTTGAATAAACGCCTCCTGCTTTTGCATCAAGAGACGTCTTTCGTGAGTGATTTTGGGTGGCGTTCCTCTTTGGGTTGGGAAAGCCCTGGTCAAGGGGAACCCAACACAGACGGCTGGTGGTTCAAACCCACCAGCCACTCCTTGGAAGGAAGGTTGGGCAATCCTACTTCCGTAGTGATACTGCCTCGGAAACCCAAGGTGGGGTCGCTATGAGTCGGGGCCGACTCGACCGCACATAACAACAACAACAACACCTTCCTGTGTATAAGTACAATTATGCCCAGGCATCCAAATAATCTTTCCTACAGCATTTTGTAAACAGCTGTGTAATAATGCTTGTTAGGTGTATAATATTCTGCTTAATTTTATGGTTTGAAAAAAGAGCACCTTTTTTCAAAAATCTACATAGTTATTTTTAGCTGAAGCTATGATGTCTGAAATTCACTGCTAAGTTATTTGGATATCTTAATACTGAGAAACCCAAGGACTTTCTATTTGAATTATAGGACAAAACATCATCTTCTAGAAAAGGTTTAAATACTAAAAATTGGCTTTTGTCGATTGTGCACCTAGCACAAGTTGAAACTTACTCTTTTTTTAGTTCACATTATCTGCTATTCCCTTTGAACAATTCACCACTGGCTACACAAAGGTGAAATCTGAAAATGCATGTGCAGGAGCTGTTACATGCTCATGTATTATCAAACACTCTCCCAATGAATTACATATAAACCTGAGTTAGAGAGAGAATCTGAATGAATATATGTATTTTCATCAGTTTTAATATAAAATGGATTGGCCCACATTTCGAATTTGCTTGGATGATTTCACATCGACAAACCAGCATGTTCTGAAATGAGTTTCTCTGAATGTTAGCTCTGAAGGACATGAAAGGGTTTTCTGTGGGAAGGAAAAAGTTTTGAGGTTTTAGTGGTTGTGGTAGTTAAGGATATATGTCAACCTGACTGGGCCTGATTTTGAGTGGCTAGGCAGCTGGTGGTAGTTATTCCCCATGATGTGACTGTCAATCAACTCTATGGTGGAATCTGCCTCCAGCAGCTGAGTAGCTGCTTTAGGGATGTGGTTTGCTTCCAGTATATAAGGAGAATCATTGAGAAAGGGTGCAGCTTTTAGCAAGCTTGTACCCTGCATTTGGTCACATTTTCATCTCAGTGGCCTGCCCTATTGTCTGTCGATCTTGGGAGTATTAATGGACTTAGATCAATGACCTGCTGTGTTGTTTGGTAGTATTGCCAGTGTGCCATTTTATTTGTTGACCTTGGGCTTGTTAGTCTCAGCAGCCAGCTGCTGCCTGAGTGAGACATGTCCAGCTCCAGTGGGCCAGGAGCAAGAGGCAGAGCTGAAACCTAAAGTTGAGGGGCTTTCACTCAACCCCTAGAGCTTGCATTTTGAACTTGAACTTCTAGTCTCCAAAACTATAAAAAAATAAATCTCTATTTGGTTAAAACCACCCATTTGTGGCATATTTCTGTTAGAATACCATGAAGTAACCAAAGCAATAGTGTATCGTATTCACTTAAATAGGTTTGCTCATTTCAGGATGTGATAAGGTACAGGCTCTTTTGTCAAGAGGGGGAAAGAAAGTAGATTTCTCTCAAATTTATTTGAACGTGTAAAATGGTTTTGTGAAGCTTCTCACAGGTTACTAACCTAATATATTTACCTAAGAGAATTTCTTTTTTCTAGAGACAATTTTTATAGTTAAATTTGACACTGCCCCCCCAAAAAATCCACTGCCATCAAGCAGATTCTTAAATTGATGCTTCATTTGCATTTGATTTTTCCAGAATTCACATTTTCTATTTTAATTTTTTATTGTAGTTTGGGTCAAAGTTTACAGCACAATAACATTTGTTTGTACTGAATAATTTACACACGTTTTGTTTTGTGACATAGATTGTGATCCCTCAATGTAACAGCATTCTTCCCACTTCTTGCTTGAATTCCCCATTTATAATTGTCCCTCTTTCCTGCTCCTCTCTGCCTTCTGAGCTTTGTTTTTGGGCAACATTTTTTTCTTCCAATCAGTGTATGTTGAATAAGGAGTGCAAGATTAGTCAAAAAACATTAGTTTTGGTATTCATGGAGAACCATAATTCACTCTACGTTTCACAATTTTAAATTATTTTAGGAAACTCAGCACTTCTTTATCAACCTACCTGCTACTGGTAGTCTTAACACAGGTTTCATCTAGGAAAGGATCTATAATCCATACTTTCTAGACCTGACCTTACAGTCTCAACACCTTCCTTAATTCATCTGAATATTCAGAGCAAGTAAATTCACATTTTATAATTTAAATAATCTCTCTATATATTTCCCTTAATATTTATTTGTAAACATATTAGCTTTAACTTAAAGTAATTTAAAATTGAATTAATTCACATTTTAAACCTATAGCCAGTGAGTTGATTCTGAGTAGACTTTGCTCCATAAGGTTTTCAAAACCTACAATTTTTCTGAAGTAGATCATCAAGCTATTTTCTTCTGAGGCCTCTCTGGGTGAACTTGAACTGTCAATGATTTGGTTACCTGCTCGTTAACCATTTACACCACCAAGGGACTTCAATGAAACTATGCCCTGTGCTTGCTTTCTCATTTTCAAAATAACCAAAAAAACTCACTGCCATGGAGTTGATTCAACTCATAGCGACCTCTCTTGGGTTTCCAAGGAGGTATCTCTATGGAAGTAGATTGCCCCATCTTCCTTCTAAAGAGTGGCTGGTGGGTTTGAACCACCAGTCTTCTGGTTAGCAGTCAAACGCCTTAGGCCCTATGCCACCATAGGATATAATATTTACTCATAGCTTTTTTCCATCTCATTGGTTACAGTTAATACATGTAAAGAGCTTAAAACAATGCTTTCTTTGTCCATAAAAAGATTTCAATAAGCATTATATATTGTAATTATTTTTTGTAATAGTGAAATAGGAGACATGAAATGAACTTCTGTTTCTTCAACATTTTATGGATATTATCAAAATTTATTATTTATTTGTAACACTAATCCAAATAAATTAAATATTGAACAAAGCAGATAGAATTCTGTGTCTCCATTTAGAGAATGCAATAAAATTATGAGAAAACAAATTGTATAGTATGCTGATAAATGTTTCCCATGGAAGCAAAAACAATAGATAAAGATTAGAGGAATGGATGATTAAGGTTGGAGCTTTTGCTTTTTTAAAGGAGGTCATCAGTGAAGGGCTCAATTTAAAAGTGACACTTTAGTAGAACCATGAAGGAGGTGATAGAGTGTAACCTGTGGTTATATGGAATAAAAGTGCTTTTGACACATGGAAAAATCAGTGCAAAGGCCCTGGAGCAGGAGAATGCTGGCTGACTTTGAAGAGTATTCAGGATGCCATTGAATTCATTGATCAAATGGAGAGTTGTAGGAGATATGATCAAAAAAGTAATTGGAAACAGATCATGCAGGGCTTTATGGGGCTGTAAAAGGATGTTGGCTTTAACTCTGAGTCAAATACTGATCAAATATGGTTTCAAGTACAGGACTAATATGATATGACTTCTGTTTTAAGCTGAACATTTTGGTTCCTTTGTCAAGAACTCACTGAAGAAGAGAAATGGTGGGTGCAGAGAGACCAGTTTGAAGGCAATTTCAGTAATTCAGAAAAGAGCTATAATGAGTAAAGGGATAGTGATTTTTAAAATCATTTTCTGAATAAAAGAGTTCTATTCCATCCTTCCTACATTTGTATCTCCTTGAAGTCTCTTTGATTCAAGTGTTAACCTATATCTTTTTGTCTTCGTCTATTCTTTTCTTTTTTTTTTTTTATTCTACATTCCAGACAAAATTCTATGTCATAGTGCAAAATACATGATTAATGAACAAAAAGAAATATGAAAAATTACCCATTATTTCTACTTTTAGGATAGTATTCTAGTTTTATATGTTATGTGTTTAATATACAAAGATTTTCCTTGCAGTGCTATTAAAAGTTAAACATAAAGGTGAGATGGAATCTAAATTGTCCAAAATTTGAGTTTTAAAAAAAACTGGTACATTCATGTTTTGTAATATTTTGTAATTTTTAAAAGCACTTACTTGGAAAAGAATATAAGGAGTGTGGAAAAATAAAACAAATTTTGTATCTTCATACAAAGCTTCATATTATTTATTTTTTCATTTTCTATAACTTTTAAAAATTTTGTTAAAATTCTAGGATATTAAAAATAAACAGCAACAAAAAATTTTCTGGGAAGCAGCATTGGTCGATGGCAAACTGTTACAAGTGAACCATGATTTATCTCAAACAATTCAAATATGTTGGATAAAGCATTAACTGTTTAATTGGAATATGAAGAAGATTTTGAACAGGGAGTGATATAATCTGACTACTGCTGTAACAGTACCACTGTAGATATGCAGTTGAGAGTAAACTACAGGGAAGCAAGGACAACATGAAAACAGGGAAGTCCGTCTGGATGCTTCCCTGAAAATAATCCAGCAAATATATGATGGTAGCAGTACAAAGTGGTTCTTCAAAGCTTTGTGTCCCAAGTCCTGACACTTCAGCATTTTTGTGAAAGTTCTAGGCAGACACCATCCTTAGTATGCTTGTAGATAACATAAGTCAAAGGGGATGCCCATTTTGGAATTATGAAAGTTACGGAATTAATTTTCATCATTATTTTATTTTCCTACATGATGGATCAAAATTAACAGGGTAAAGTTTTGAATTTAGGTTAACACAAATCAATTGCACAAGCACAATTGTTGGCAACCTAACTAAACAGCAGTTTATGTTTAAATGAAAGAAACACACGTATGCACACACACAAACACACACACGCACAAATGGAGATTATTAGTTCACACCTTTAAAATAAGCCAATCCTGTGACACAACTGTCAAAATAATAGTTCATTTCAAGACTGCATTTATAAGATATAAGGGAACATTTTCATAGAGAATGAAGCTAAGATATTAAGGGATCAAATTGAATTTTAATTTTCAATAAGAAAGTAGTTCGAGTTATTTTATAATTTCTTCCACTTCCCCCACCCCCAACAAGGACAACAGTGACAGATGCATGATTTGGATTATTGAACAAAAAATATATAATCAATAATTGCATTATTTTGAATTTTGTACCTCCTCCATGTTGTGCGAAATGCACCATAAAAGCAGTATATCTAAATTTAACAAACTACACTTAATTTATTAAACAAAATAGTATAAAATAATATGAAAAATAAAATTCTATTTTTAGGATATTATCCTAATTTTACATGGAATGTGTTTAATGTACAAAGATGTTCCTTGTAAAATTACAGTGCTTAGTTTGTGAGATTTTTGGAAAATATGATGAATCTAGAAAGATAAATTACTTGTTTTGTGAGCAAACAAACATGACATTTCTGACAGGTAATTTTGCATCATATACAAATCTTGGATTTCGCAAGTTCAACGAATAAAATGAAATCCCTCTCTGATGTTATTTCTAGTTCTGCCTCCTAGATAAGACATCAGATAGTTTGTCAAAAATTATATCACAAGAGGCCAAAGCAGCTGTTATTTATGTCAAACTAATCTGTGAATATAAGAAGTTCAAGTCCAAGAGACATAGGAGGCCTCCCAGTAGCCTGCCTGTCATTGCTAAGGGAAAGAAGATTGGGATAGCAGCTGCTCAAGGCAGAGGAAGTGTCATTCTCTGGGATTCCCTGGGTTTTTAATAACAATTGCGAGTCTGACCCACTCAGTGTGGGTCACTTAACAAATATAACCTCAGTGGGGTGTTCATATCATTTGGTTTTCAATTTACCATAGGTAGTGTATTAGCAAAAGGGGTGGAAAGTCAATGTAAACCACAGGCATTTCCCTCTATAGGAAAACCGAATATACAAAAATAAAACAAGAACCAATATAAAATAGATAAATAAAGGACAGAACAGCGTTATTTGCCTTACCACAATATTAATGAAAAATGTTTCCAAATAATAAAATTATAATAACTGTGTGGTTCATTCAGAAAATTTAATATATTTTTCAGCAATGGGAAGATTCACCAACTCAAAAATTTATTGAGTTCCTGCTACATTCAACTTAACATGTTAGACTTTTGCAAGATATAACAATGGATAAGATGTTGCCACACAAAGGATTTGTTGGTGCCATGAGGTGTGTGTTGATTAGAGAAGAAACGATCCCATGAGGGATGAAAACATTGACACATGTACTACCTCATGAGGCATAATATGATAGAATCCATGATATAAAATTAAAACTCACTGCCATCAAGTCTTTTCCAACTCATAGTGACCTCTCCTTGTGTTGCTGAGGTGGTATCTCTGCTGAGGTGGTATCTCTGCAGAAGTAGATTGCCCAACCTTCTTTCTAAGGAGTGGCTGGTGAGTTCGAACCACCAACCTTCTGGTTAGCAGTCAAATGTCTTAGGCACTGTGCCATCAGAGCTCCCAGAATCCAAGAGAGAAGTTTCAAAAGAGAATTTGTATAAAAATATCAGGGTAAAATATTAACTAGTAGGATCATTGAGAGATTTGTAGCAAGTTTTATTATATAATTTCTGTTAAACCCCTACAGATAAATATAACAGGAGGAAAAAAAATGAAAATGGAAGGCACAGGCTGAAAAATATAAGGTGGGCTTGGTATCAGTGCCTTTTGGCAAAAGCAGAGGAATGACTGGTTAGGTCTTTCCTGATGACGTTTTCATGTTAACACAGAGACATATGTTAAACCAAAGGGGAAAAAAAAAAAAAAAAAACAGAACACCTACTGCCATTGAGTTGATTGCAACTCATAGCAACCCCCATTGCATCTCCAAGGCTGTCAGTCTTTACAAATGCAGACCACTCATCTTTCCTCCACAGAATGGAGGTAGGCTCAAACCACTGACTTTTTGGTTAGAAGCCAAATTCATAACCACTACACTACCAGAGCTCCTTTATAATAATCCAAGAAATAAATCATTAATTGCAAGTGGTGGCAAGTACTATGAAGGAAAATAAAATAAGTCAGGCAGAGAAAGACTGAGTGAGAATGGAAGGTAATAATGTTCTCTTTCTCATGGAAAGGTGGTATTTCAGAAGAGGTTACATTTTAGCACAGACTTAAAGGAAGTGAGAGAACAAGTTATGAACAGTTTGGTGGAACAACATTCCAGGTATATAGAAAGGAGAAAAAGGAGTAGCAAGTGTGTGAAGACAAGATATTTTCAGGCAAAAAAATACTGGATATTTTTATGTGAGTGTGAAATTTAAAAATTGAATAGAGGCTAGAGGTGTGACTAAAGAATCATTCTCATTCAGATCATTGATCAAAAGGGCAATTGTTAATAGACAGAAAGTCTGTGGTTCAATGTAAAGAATGTAAAGAAAACTGAGGAGAAGACTGAATACAGAATGTCCAGCAATGTGCCTATTTAAGAAATGGACAGAGAAAACAAAGCAGAGGACTGAAGAGTAAGACAGAAGAAAAATCAGGAAATAGTTGTTGTTAGGTGTTGCTGAGTTGATTCCAAATCATAGCTGCCCTATTTACAACAGAATGAAGCACTGCTTGATCCTGCGCAGTCACTGTGTCAATCCATCTCACTGCAAGTCTTCCTTTCTTCACAAATCCTCTACTTTACCAAGCATGATGTGCTATTCAGGGACTGGTCCCTACTGACAACATGTTCAAGGCACGTAAGACAAAGTCTCACCATTCTCTTTTCTAAGCAACATCTAACTATACCTCTTCCAAAACAGATTTATTTGTTCTTCGGGCAGACCAGGGTATATCCAATATTCTTTGCCAACACCGTAATTCAAGTGCATCAATTTTTCTTCAATATTCTTTATTCTTTGTTCAGTTTTTACACACATATGATAGTGGTAGGTGATAAGTCAAGAACAGAGCTTAAAATAAGAAGACTTGTCATTGTATCTATTATATGGGGGTAATAAGATGATAAACAAGGTGCTCTGGTGGTGTAGTGCCTAAGGCATTTCACTGACTGCTAACCAGAAGGTTGGTGATTCAAACCCACCTTCCAGTCTGTGGAAGGAAGACTGGGCAATCTACTTCCATAAAGATTTACCACCTTGGAAACCCGAGGAGGGGGGACAGTGAGTTTGATTTCTTTTTTAGAAAATGACAAGGAATGCTAAAAGAATATTTTATTATTAATGGCTTAAAGATAAACCTATATTTCATAAGAAAAGTCACAAAAACTAACAAAAGAGGTCATAGACACTGACCATTGTGTTATTGTTGTTGTTGTTGTTGTTAGGTATTGTGTTGGAATTCATAAAATGCTTAGTAAAAATATCAGAAGTTCAGGAGCCTGTTGGCATATAAAGAATTAATAGATGCTAAGAAAAGGTAATTAATCAATATGTCTCAAAGGTTCTAAGATCTTCAGTGAATAGTCATAAAATGTGCATTGTGAAAGAAAAATGAATGAACAAAACATAAAAGATTTGGGGTCACCATGTAAATATTACATCCAAATTTATTCTAACCAGATAGCTGTGAAGGTAAAAATTGTACAAATTATTCTTAAACAAATTAAAGTGTTTTGAAAGATATCTTCTATATTCTGTGTTCCAGGCTTATTATACTGGAAGGTGTGTAAGTCTCTACTTTTCTGTTTGTATTTGTCAAGCTCAGCCTACAAGTAGGACTATAAAATTATCTGGGTATAGGTAGAGTTATGAGATGAAAAAAAAAAATCACTTTACTCATCTTTTGAGAAATAAACTTATTGAAATGAGATCATTGGTATTCAGAATTATTAAAAAGAAAAGTACATATTATATGTTGGGTTAAATCTACTTAAGTATTTCAGGAAATCATGAAAACATAAAAAAAGTTCCAGCAAATTGATAAGAAGTGCTGATGTGAGCTAGTTCAAGCTTATAAATTACTTCCTAAAAACTTCTATGATATAAGCTATATTTTAAAATTAAATTATACACAGATATAACAAAAGGGAGAGCTATTATTTGTCAGGTAGATGTTAAGTGCCTTTAAGAAAGGGTGATGGCTTAAAATATTTATCCCAAAGAAAACTGTTAATGGAATGTCATAGGTGGTTTGAGCTAATATCTTCTATAAAGCCCTTAGACACTTATCTATATATTGTGCTGACTTTAAATTTTATGTCCTCAACTAACCCTAGCACAGGATGTATATGTATGATACAAACTGTTCTTTGTAAAAAAATATATATTTGTAGTGTCTACTTGAGTTCCTGAAGTTTTGCCAAAAATTTTTAGGGAGTAAATTTGGAATTTATAAACAGTAATGTGTAATGACAGATTGGTTATTTTTATTTCTGTGTGGGAAAACAATAAACAGATATATAAATAAACTTAAATAATTTCCAATATGAAACAGAATATTCAAAAAACATGATTTTAAAAGAGTGAATACTATTTTATGATTAAAGCATAGTACAGGCAGTTCCCAGTTCATGAATGAGATGTGCTCCTAACTCTGTCTTTAAGAATTTGTATGTAAGTCAGAACAGATGTATACGGTTCTTAATTAGCCTTACATTAGGGTAAGAAGGGGCTCTGGTGGTGCAGTAGCTAAGGAATTTGGCTGCTAACCTGAAAGTCTGTGGTTCAAACCCTGAAGCCACTCCGTGGGAGGGAAACATAGCAATCTGCTTCTGTAGATGTTTACAGCCTTGAAAATCCTCTGGGGCATTTCTCCTCTGTTTGCTGTCACTATGAATCAGAATCTACTCCATCTCAGGAGATTTGGTTTGGTTTGGTTAATATAAGAAAATGCTCAAAAAGTTTTTCAATAATTTAGAAGCTGCATGTGCAACAAATGGATATGATTGTGATGAAAAATTTGTTGTGATTAGGGATTAGTTCAACCATTTTTAAGTGAAAGGCAAATTAACATAACATGAAAGAGCAAGAAGAAGTTGTCCATATTCAGATGTTTATAACCCAAGAAATATGAATGAGGAGGAGCTTCCTCCTCAAAATAAAATAGATCTTATTGGAATGAATGGGATAAAGTTTTTAGATCATTTGCTGATGTGGCGTGACTCAAAATGAGAAGACACAATTGCAGTCATCCATCATTAATCAGAATGTGATATGTATAGAGTATGAATCTAGTTAAATTGCAAGTAGCAAAAGAAAAAAAAAAAATAGAACCCATAAAGATTGATATCCTAGGCTGAAATGGATTGGCATCAACATTTTGAATCAGATAATCTTATGGTCGGTGATGGTGGGAATGACAAATTGGAAAGTAATGGCATCACATTTATCATTAAGAAAAAACATTTCAAGATTTATCCTGAAGTACAATGCTTTCAATGATATGGATGTAATATCCATACACCTAGAAAGACTAGTTAATACTGCTATTATTCAAATTTAAGCACCAACCCCTAAAGCCAAAGATGAAGAAGTTGAAGATTTTTACCAGCTTCTGCAGTCTGAAATTGACCAAACATACACTCAATATGTATTGACATATACTGGTGATTGGAATGCAAAAATTGAAAACAAAGAGAAATAATCAGTAATTGGAAAATATGTCATTGCTGATAGAAAGAACACCAGAGATTACACTATCGAATTTTGCATGACCTGAGACTTATTCATTACAAACCTTTTCCAACAAAATAAATAGTGACTGTACAGGTGGACTTCACCAGGGGGAATACAGAGAAATCAGATAGACTACATCTGTGAAAGAGGCAATGGAGAAGCTCAATATCTTCAGCCAGAACAAGGCCTGGAGCTGACATGGTAGAATAGACCATCAATTACTCGTATGCAAGTTCAAGTTGAGTTGTTGTTGTTGTTAGGTGCCATTGAGTCATCTCTGACTCATAGCGACCCTATTCACAGCAGAACGAAACACCACCAGTCCTGAGCCAGCTCCACAATTCTACACTCGATCCCATTGCTGCCACTACCATGTCAATCCACCTCATTGAGGGCCTTCCCCTCTTTCTTCAATCCTCCAACTTACCAAGCATGACATCCTTCTCCAGGGAATGGTCCCTTCTGACAACATGGCCGAAATATGTGAGACAAAGTCTGGCCATTCTCGCTTCCAAGGAGCATTCTGCCTGCACTTCCTCCAGGACAGACATGTTAGTTCTTTTAGCAGTCCACGGTACTTTCAGCATTCTTTGTCAACACCACAGCTCAGAAGAATCAACTCTTCTTTGGTCCTCCTTATTCATTTTCCAGCTCTCAAATGCATACGAGACATTTGAAAATACCATGGCTTCTGCCAGGTGCACCTTAGTCCTCAAGGAGACATCTTAGCGCTTCACCACTTGAAAGAGGTCCTTTGCTGCCAATTTTCCCAGTGCTATACGTCATCTGATGTCCTGACTGCTGCTTCCATTGGAGTCGATTGTCGAATCAAGTAATGTGAAGTCTTTGACAATTTCAAACTTTTCTCCATTGATCGTAATGCTGCTTATAGGTCCAGTTGTGAGGATTTTTGTTTTCTTTATATTGAGATGTAATCCATACTGCAGTCTGTATTCTTCAATCTTCATCAGTAAGTACTTCAAATCATCCTCACTTTCAGCAAGTAAAGTTGTGCCATCAGCGTATCACAGGTTGTTAATATGCAGGTTGATAATGTTCTTCTTCATATAGTCTAGCTTCTTGGACTAGTTGCTCAGCATACAGATTGAATAAGTATGGTGAAAGGATACAACCCTAATTCACTCCCTTCTTGATTTTAAACCATGAAGTGTTCCCTTTTACTGTTTGAATGACAGCCTCCTGGTCTATAGCTTCCCCATGAGTACAATGAAGTGTTCTGGAATTCCCATTCTTCTTCATGTTATCCACAATTTGTTATGATCTACACAATCAAATGCTTTTGCATTGTCAATAAAACACAAGTAAACATCTTTCTGGTATTCTTTGCTTTGAGCCAAGATCCATCTGACATCAGCAATGATATCCCTCATTCTACGTCCTCTTCTGAAGCCAGCCTGCACCTCTGGAAGTTGTCTGTCAATATACTGCTTCAACCGTTTTTGAATTATCATCAGTAAGATTTTACTTGCATGTGATATTAATGATATTGTTTAATAATTTCCACATTCTGTGGAATTACCTTTCTTTGGAATAGGTGCAATATGGATCTCTTCCAATCAGTTGGCCAGGTAGCTGTCTCCCAAGTCTCTTGGCTTAACCAAGGGAGTTGCCTCGAGTGGGGCATCTGTATGTTGAAACATTTCAATGGATATTCTGTCAATTCCTAGAACCTTGTTCCTCCCCAATTCCCTCAGTGCAGCTTCGAACTCTTCCCTCAATACCATTGTTTCTTGAACATATGTCACCTCCTGAAATGGATGAAGATCAACCAGTTATTTTTAGTAAAGTGACTCTGTGTATTCGTTCCATCTTTTTTTGATGTTCCCTGCATCTTTCAATATCTTGCCCATAGATTCTTTCAATATTGCAACTCAAGGCTTAAATTTTTTTCTTCAGTTCTTTCAGCTTGAGAAATGCTGAGTGTGTTCTTCCCTTTTGGTTTTCTAACTCCAGGTCTTTGCACATTTCATTATAGTAATTGTCTTTGTCTGCTCGAGCTGATCTTTGAAATCTTCTGTTCAGCTCTTTTATTTTGTGATTTCTTCTATTGGCTTTAGCTACTCTCTCTGCTCAAGGGCAAGTTTCAGAGTCTCTTCTGACATCCATTTCAGTCTTTTCTTTCTTTCTCATATTTTTAATGACCTCTTGCTTTCTTTATGGATGATGCTATTGATGTCATCCCACAATTCTTCTGCTTTTCAGTCATTGGTGTCCAGTGCATCAAATCTATTCTTTAGATGGTCTCTAAATTCAGGAGGGATATATTTAAGATCATATTTTGGCTCTTGTGGACTTACTTTAATTGTCTTCAACTTCAAGTTGAACTTGCATATGAGAGGTGATGGTCTGTTCTACATTCAACTCCTGGCCTGGTTTTAGCTGAAGATATTGAGTTTTTCCATCACGTGTTGCCACAGATGTAGTAAATCTGATTCCTGTGTACTCCATTTGGTGAAGTCCACGTGTACAGCCACTATTTGTACTGTTGAAAAAAGGTATTTGCAATGAATAAGTGATTGGTCTTGCAAAATTCTATCATGTGATCTCCAGCTGAATGAAGCTGAAGATAATTGAAACAAGTCCACAAGGGCCAAAATATGACATTGATTACATTCCACCTGAACTTAGACACCATCTGAAGAATTGACTCGATGAATTGAACACCAGTGACTGAAAACCAGACAAGTTGTAGGATGACATCAAGAACATTGTACATGAAGAAAGCAAAGGAACATTAAAAAGATAGGAAAGGAAAAAAAGGTCAAAATGGATGCTAGAAGAGACTTAGACTTGTTTTTGAATAAAGAGCAGCTAAAGTAAATGGAAGAAATGATTAAATTAGAGAGCTGAACAGAAAATTTCAAAAGACACTTGAGAAGACATAATAAAGTATTATATTGAAATGTACAGAGACTTGAATTTATGAATTCAAAAGGGAAGAAAAGTTCAGCATTTCTCAAGCTAAAAGTATTGAAGAAAAAATTCAAGCCTCAAATTGCAATGTCGAAGGATTCTATGGGCAAAATATTGAACAATGCATGAAGCATCTAAAGAAGGTGGAAGGAATACAAAGAATCACTGTACCAAAAAGAATTTGTCAATATTCAACCATTTTAGGTGGCAGCATATGATTAAGAACTGATAGTACTGAAGATAGAAGTCCCAGGTGCACTGAAGGAATTTGTGAACGACAAGACTCCAAGAATTGACAGAATACCTGCTGAGATATTTCAACAAATGGATGCAGTACTGGAAGTTCTCACCCATTTATGCCAAGAAATTTGGAAAGAGCCCCTGGCCAACTGACATCCATATTCGTGCTCATTTCATAGAAAGATCATCCAGTTGAATGGAGAAAATATTGAAAAATAATTTTAACATCATATGTAAGTAAAATTTGGCTGAAGATAATTCAAAAATTGTTGTCAAGGTACATCAAAACAGAGCTGCCAGAAATTCAAACCAGAATCACAAGAGGGCAAGGAATAAGAGGCACCATTGTTGATATCAAATGGATCTTGACTGAAAGCAAAGAATATCAGAGAGATGTGGACCTGTGTTTTGTAGACTGTGAAAAGCATTTGATTGTGTGGATTATAACAAATTATGGATAACACTGCAAAGAATGGAAATTATGAACAATCAGTACATTGACCAAGAAGTAGTCATTCAGATAGAACAAGGATAGACTGCCTGGTTTAGGATCATGAAGAATGTGCATCAGGGTTGTATCTGTTCACCAAACTTATTCAATATGTATGCTGAGCAAATAATCCAAGAAGCTAGACTATATGAAAAAAAGAAATGACATCTCAACTGGAGGAAGACTCATTAACAACATGAGTATGCAGATGATACAACCTTGTTTGCTGAAAGTGAAGATGATTTGAAACACTTATTGATGATTTTCAAATATTACAGTCTTCATAAAGAAAACAAAAATCCTCACAACTGGACTAATAAGCAATATTATGATAATGGAGAAATGATTGAAGCTGTTATTCATTTCATTCTATCTTTATCCACAGTCAACGTCCATGGAAGCAACAGTCAAGAAATCAGAAATCATACTGCACTGGGCAAATCTGCTGCAGAAAGCCTTTTTAAAGTGTTAAAGAGAAAAGATGTCACTTTGAAGAGTAAAATGCACCTGACCAAAGCCATGGTATTTTCAATAGGCTTATGAGCAAGTGCAAGCTAGGCAATGAATAAAGAAAACTGAAGAAGAACTGATGTCTTTGAATTGTGGCATTGGGAGAGAGTACTGAATTTACCATGGACTGCTAGAAGAATGAACAAATCTGTTTTGGGTGAGTTACAGTTGGAATGCTCCTTAGAATCCAGAATGACAAGACTTTGCCTCTCACACTTCAGTGGTGTTGTCATAAGAGACTAGTCCCTGGAGAAGCATACATACTTGGTAAAGTATAGGATCTGTGAAAAAGGGGAAGACCTTCAACAAGAGAGATTGACATAGTGACTGGGCGGAAGGGCTCACACAGGCAATGATTTCCAGGATTGTGCAGGATTGGGCAGTATTTTGTTCCGTTGTACATAGGTTTACTATGAGTTGGAACTAATTCAAAAGCACATAACAACAACAACAACAAACAATAAGAACAATTTAACATAGATACCCATGAATTAATTTGGTGTGCATCTCTTCTTAAAATGCTCAATTCCTTTGTCTTCCTTATAATGCACTTCATTGTTTTCCTTTTTCTCTCTTTACTTCACTTTTTTGCTGTTCTTTTCTTCATTCCACCTCATAAAATATACAAGGTCTAAATATTATTTATATATGTAACTGATATGTTGATGTTGATATGTGCCGTCGAGTCGGCCCCGACTCATAGCGACCCCTCCTTGGGTTTCCGAGGCAGTATCACTACGGAAGTAGGATTGCCCAACCTTCCTTCTGAGGAGTGGCTGGTGCGTTTGAACCACCAGCCTTCTGGTTAGCAGTCAAGTGCTTTAGCCACTATGCTACCAGAGCTCCTATATATGATGTGCTTGCATTGAATTGCAGATGTGAAGCAGGAAAAATGGAAAGTGAAGAGTCAAGTTTGACTCTGGGTCTGATATTTGGTTTAGATTTGATAAACTAAAGAGCAGAGGAAAGGACAATGGGAGTGTAAGACTCAAGGGTTTATTTTAAAACAGTTTCCAAGGGATACCATGTAAACCTGTTGAAAGATTAAGATGCCTGGAACTCTGATCTATACTCTAGATATAAAAGGTAGTAGTTACATATATGTAACATATATCTAAACCAAATATCAGACCCAGAGTCAAACTTGACTCTTCACTTTCCATTTTTCCTGCTTCACATCTGCAATCCAATGCAAGCACATCATCTATTACTTGAAGTGAAGAAATCACCATCTTCCTCTTTGCTCACTCATTTAAGATAACTCTATCCATCACTTTCCTCCAACATACTGTTGTTGTTATGTGTCATCAAGTCGGACCTGACTCATAGAGACCCCTCTTCAGGATTTCCAGGTGGTATCACTATGGAGGTAGATTGCCCAACCTTCCTTCTGAGGAGTGGCTGGTGGGTTTGAACTACCAGCCTTCTGGTTAGCAGTTAAATGCCTTAGGCACTAGGCTACCAGAGCAACATACTAGATGTTAATATTCTGAAACATTGGAGTCCAGACTATTGACTAAGCAATATTTAGTAGTGCTAAGGCATTTGGTGGCATAGTGCCTAAGGCACTTCTAACCAGAAAGCTGGAGGTTCAAACCCACCAGCCACTCCTCAGAAGAAAGGTTGGCCAGTCTACTTCCGTAGTGATATTGCCTTGGAAACCCAGGGAGGGGTCGCTATTAGTCGGGTCCGACTCGATGGCACATAACAACAACAGTAAGGCATTTGACTGCTAATCAGAAGGCTAGCTGTTCAAACCCACCATCAACTCCTCAGAAGGAAGGTTGGGCAATCTACTTTGGTAGTGATACCACCTTGGAAACCCAAGGAGGGGTTGCTATGAGTTGGAGTCCACTTGACGGCAGTGAGTTGACCATCCCTGTGGCTGATCAGAAATTATGTCTGTTGATTTCCTTTCCTTTGTGTCTGTATGATATTTATATTTTAGTTTTCCTATAATTTGTACACAGTGGAAGGTAGTACACTAAAAATATTCAGATTTTGATTTAGGGGATTTGAGGAAAAGGCATGTAAACCAAAACTGAACCCTCACACCTCTTTACATCTGTGACTTTCCCTATCTTTTTCCTCAAGAAATGGCACCACCAATTTTACTTTTGTTCACAAAAATCTTGGCAATAATTCTTTAAACCTATTTTCCTAAAAAATTCAATTAATCTCTGAGAGTTAACATGTAAAATATAATTTATTAATATACGTCAAGTCAATCAGTATATTTCAGTCCCTGTTTCCCCTAATCTAGATAATAATTTTCTCTATGCTTGTTGTAATATCCTTTTGTTTGATCTTTCTACTACCATTCTAGCCTCCCTCCAATCTATTCACCCACACCTGTCAAAGTGACATTCATTAACAACTAAATCACATCACACCACTGTTAAAAGTGGAGTGAAAAATGGAATAAATAAGCATGATATATAGAAAAAAAAAATCAATACCTCATATAGTTCCTTTCATTTTTGCTTACAAGCTGGCCAATTATTCCTTTAAAATATTTCCCTTCTTTCAGTGTTGCTATACACAGCAAAAGCAATCAACATATAAGAATATTCTGCTTTTATTTTTCTGAAACTATGAGGTCAGTAAGTAGGCATTTCATCTGATTTTGAATCTATTCCGAGCTCCAGCCTTACCAAATGTCTTACAACAGAATTATAGAGATCCCCAAGCCTTCTAGTCTTTTGCATCTATTTTCTCACTATCTTTCACTAGACAGCAACAAATTAAGGATTTTATTTTATATTAGCAAGAATAACAGTAATTTTTATAACTGATAGATCTAAAACTGTAATGGTTCAAGCAAAATAAAGTTTGTTTTTCCAATTACATGAATGTCCAATGAGGGAGAGCCTAGCAGGTGAGGGAAAGTCCATATGCCTAGTGTTACAGGAATTCAGTTCCTTTCATTTATTAATTTTTCTATTTTGAGAATTTTCCATCTTGTGGGAACTTATTTTTATCTACATGTAAATGATATAATAGAGACAATGTGTGTAGACACATCTACTACTTAAAAGTAGGACCAGAAAAATTACACATCGTTTCCACTCACACTTCATGTGGAGGAAACTCAGCAACATGATCCCATCTAATTGCAAAGATGTCTTGGAATTGTAGGTGAGATTTGTTCCAGAAAAAAGCAATGAATAAAACATTTTTTTAGATAGATATAAACTTTGGCACAAGAAGGCATAATGTAAAATTGAAAGTTATCTCTAGAAAACTACAAAATACTATTAAAAAAGACTGTAAGAGACATAAATAAATGGAAGAATATTCCATGATCATGGAGAGGAAGATTGTACATTGGGAAAATATCAATATTGTCCAAAGCAATCTATGCATTCAGTGCAATCCCGATCCAGATTCCATCAGCATTCTTTAAGGACATGGAAAAAATCAATCACTAAGTTTATATGGAAGGGAAGAGAGCATGGATAAGGAAAGAACTGCTGAAGAACAAAAGCGAAGTAGAAGGTCTTACACTCCCAGATCTCAAAACCTACTATACAGGCACAGTAGTCAAAATAGTCTGGTATTGGTACAATGATATTCACATAGACCACTGGAACAGAATTGAATCCAGAAATAGATCCATCCACCTATGGACAGCATCTCTTTGACAAAGGGCCTAAACACATGAGATGGGGAAGAGATAGTCTCTTCAATAAATAGTGTTGGCAAAACTGGATATCTATTTCCAGAAAAATGAAACAAGATCCACACTTCACATCATCATAAAAAATGAACTCAAGATGGATCAAAGACCTAAACATAAAACCCAAAACTGTAAAGTTCATCAAAGATAAAATAGGAGCAAACTTAGAGACCCTAACTTATGGTATACATAGACTATCAAGCATAATCCAAAGAGTATAAATAACAGAACAGAAACTAGATGACTGGGATCTTCAAAAAAATAAATTCTTATGTGCAGTAAAAGACCTCCAAAAGATTAAAAAGAGAACTTACAGATTGGGATAAAGATAGTTGGTGATGACATATCTGACAATTGCACTCATCTCAAAAATTTATAGAAAACTTCAAAACCTCCCCATCGAAAGAACAAACAATTCACTTTAAAAATGAGGAAAGGATATGAACAGACACTCCACCAAAGAAGATATACAGGCAGCCAACAGACACATGAAGAAATGCTCATGATCATTAGCCATTGGAGAGATGCAAATCAAAACAATGAGGTATTATCCCATTCCAGCAATAATAGCAAAGTTCTACAGAACAGAAAAAAATCAAATTCTGGCAAAAGAGTGGAGAGATTAGAACTCTCATATACTGCTGGAGGTATTGTAAAATGGAACAAGCACTGTGGAAGATGGTAAGACACTTCCTTAAAAAGTTGGAAATAGAAATTACTGTTTGATCCAGCAATCCTACTACTAGGAATATATCCTAAAGAGATAATATCCAGGAAACATTCATGCTCATCATAGCATGATGAATAGCAAATGGATAGAAACAACCTAAGGGCCCATCAACCGATGAATGGATAACCAAACTAGGGTACATAAACCATGGAATATTATGCAACATTAAAGAATAATGAAGAATCTGTGAATCACCTCATAGTGTGGATGAACTTGGAGGATATTATGCTGAGTTAAATGAGGCAATACAGAAAGTCAAATGTTGTGAGTCTACTACTGTGAAAAGTCAAAGAAATGTTTATACAAGGAAAGCAATTTTCTTTCTTGGTCACCGGGGATGGAAGGAGAGGGAAGGAAAATGATGACTAGATAAGACACTTGTATCGATTTGAGTTAATAGAAAGACAATATAGCACAACTGTATGAGCATCACAATATCACTAAGGAAAAGGAAGACACAGAAAGATGTAAAAGAGGTACAGACAACAAAGGTAAATCCTATTACATACAAAATACTGCATTACCACTAATAACAAACCACTAACCAATGTGTGGGAGCTCTGGTGGTGTAGCACTTAAGACATTTGACTGCTAACCAGAAGGCTGATGGTTCAAATCCACTAGTCACTCCTCGGAAGGAAAACTTGGCAATCTACTTCCATAGAGATACCGCCTCAGAAACCCAAGGAGGGGTTACTATGAGCTGGAGTTGACTTGAGGGCAGTGAGTTTGGTTTTGGTTTTTAATCTATGTGTGGATGCACAGATAGACAAGAAGATCAAGTATGGAAGGGCAAATAGGAATATCCTCATAACCATACACAGGTTTGGCAGAGGATATTCCTGCGTATGTATTGTGGTATAAAAAGTTGTAAATAGAAATACCACATGATCAAACAATCTCACTACTGGGTATATATTCTAGAAAAATAAGCTCCATGACACAAACAGATATAAGCACACCCATGTTCATTGCAGCGTTTTTAACAATAACAAAAAAGATGAAAACAACCTAAGTGCTCATCAATGGATGAATGAATAAACAAACTATGATACATAAACACAACGGAATACTATGCAAAATTAAAGAATAAATGATGACACAGTGGAATACCCTATACCATTAAAGAATAATGAAGAATCAAAAAATTATCTCATAATGTGAAAATTGGAGGACATTATGCTGAGTGAAACACATCAATCACAGAAAGACAAATGTTGTATAAGTCCACTATTGTAAAATGTCAAAGAAAGGTTTACACAGAGAAGGAAATTTTCTTTGTTGGTTATAATGGATCAGAACAGAGAAGAAGGAAGGGAAAATAGATAGTTAAGAGACAGGTTTGATATGGGTGAAGGTATTTTAAAAATTAACTTATTAATTTTTTAAAAAGACAGAAAGTAATCTCTAATAAATTAGGATATAATTCATAATCCAGTAAAAGCAAAACAAAACAAAACAAAGCAAAACAAAACCTCATATTTATAATAATGAACATAATCAATAATAAAAGTTAAGAAAAGAAGAGAAAATAAACATAGAAATATGGGACAATTATAACACAAAACTGTAATAGATTTAAATCTATGTATATCAGATGTAACATTAAATATAAATTCACCAAATTCTCCAATGAAAAAATAAACTTGGAGATACTGGATTTAAACATACATGTACACAGACAGACATATAGATACACACATCAAAGTATAAGCAGTTTCCAAAAGCAACACCTAAATCATAAAGATGTAGAGAGACTGAAAACAAAAGATCTGGAAAAAGTTATACGAGCAATAAGAAACTCTCAAAGGTATAAAAACACATTGCTGTCAAGTCAATTCTGACTTATAGTGGCCATACTGGATGGGGTAGTACTGCCCCATAGGGTTTCCAGGGCTAATATATTTATGGAAGCAAACTACCACATCTTTTTTTTTTTTTTTCCATGGAACATCTTGTGGGTTCAAACAGCTGATCTTCCAGCGTACAGCCAATTACTGAACTATTGCTCCACCAGAGCGTATTTTGTTATAGCTGTAGTGAAAATAATGATAAAGGAAAAAAAGAAAAAAATAGAGTATAAAGGCAAAATCATTATTAAAAGTAGAGACTTTTTTTAATGAAAAAAAGCTTATTCACAATTAAAAAAAATAAATTTATAATCACATGAAAAAATACTCACATGTGATATTTCAATAATATTCTAAATAAAGTTACAAACTTGTTTTCAGTCATGTCCATTAAAAAATATATCCAAAAACTTTAGCATACTTTTTTTTTAAGCTTACATGGATCTTTTTTTTTAAGGGTCATATAATAGAATATAGAATAAATCTAAAACTATTTCAAGGATTTACACAATGCACAGAGTGTTCTCTGACATCATTATAATTACTACAAACAAATAGCAAAAGTATAAGTAGAAAATTCTCGTGTGTTTGGAAATGAAAGAAAAAAAAAAAAAAAAAAAGCAATCCGAAATAGTTCTAAGTAAAGCATGGGGCAATGAAACAATCATAATGGGAACTAGAAAATAGTTTGAACTTACTGATATTACATAATTTCTGGATGCATCTTTAAATTTATGTAGGGAATTTTTAAGCTTTGATGCAATTATTAGAAAATACATCTGATATTTTAATGCACTAAGAACTTAGTTCGAGAAAAAAGTAATATCAGATTGGAGAAAAGATGGCATCTTAGTGTCTCACTACAGTCAATCCCTCACATTGGAGACCTGAAAAGATGAGTGATACAGAAACACAATGATCCTGGGACCTTGAGCATCAAAAGACAGGATAATGAATTAGAGATTAATCAATGATTAGCAAAGGAAATGGAGTGAGGGCAGTGTCTGGGGAGACAGAAGCTGAGGTATAATGAAGCATGGACATTTTGAGACATAAAAAGCATCATATATGTGTGAGGAGATACTAACCAATTTCACAGAGTCCATACTGGGACAGAGACACAGCAAGAGTGATCTTCAGGGAATCATGGTGAGAAGACACTGAGTCCGCAAGAAGAAAGTGCAGGGAAACAGGTGAAATTTCCAGTGAAACAGAGCAAGGAGGGAAGCAGTGAAGGGGGGTAATGACTCTTTACTAGTGATCACTAGTGTTTAGATTGAGGGGCCATACAAGGGGGAAGGCCTGTGGGGTGTTGGTTGGAGAAACTGGACTCTGGTGGCCTCTGACTTGATTGAGTCTGGGTGGGAGCTGGATAATTAGCTGTGCATACAAAGATATGCACTGGGCCCACACCAATGAATTCAGACTAGAGATGTTCACTGCTTTCCTGGCCACACCTTCCTGGTGACAAACAGTGAGCCCTCTTTCTGTCTGCAGCAAACTATGGCTAGAGATGGCCACCAGCCACCCCACATCTGACTAGTTCCTCAGACCTCTTCCTCCCATCAGCAACCTAGACAACTGTCACACAAGACCCCAAGTAGAAAGAATCAGTGTCTGTGGTTCATTCTCCCTGCACCTGTGCCACTGACAGTGCTTGGTACTACTGATTGCAAGAGCACATTGCTACCACCTCCCCTGTCACAGATGTGTGCACATGGACCAGCCCCCTCCCCCGCAGGTCATGGACTTTCCTGAGGATCATGTTGTATCCCCCTGCTATCACTACTTTGCCTTTCCATAGCTTCCACCTGCTTCTGCACCCCTAAATCAACAACAGACAATGGGCAATACATGTCATAGCAATTACAATTCCTCTTCATGAACAACAGAGACCCACACTCACATTCTCACCAGTTATGCCACCAATGGAGACAGGTGGAGAGTGCCCCAGTGCTGCCAAACTAGCAACCAAATAAGCATGCCTACTACCCCTTTTACCCACATATATCAAAATTAAGCAAAACAAAAATTCAGGGTGAAACAAATCAAACTATAAGCAACAACTAAAAACAAAAACTACAATATGTCTTGGAGACAACTGACAATTTCAATTTAAACATATAAACAAGACAAGATAGTGCAAGTAAGTGACCAAAATAAAGAACTAGGAAAACTCCCTGGGGAAGAGCAGATAATAAAACTACCTGATAAAGAATTCAAAAGAATATATATCTATATATCTCTCTCTATATATATCTACATATATATATTCACACACACACACACACACACACACATATAAGTCAATTTTGACTCATAGCTTCTCTCATTGGGTTTCTGAGGCCATAAATCATTTCAGAAGTAGATTGACCATCTTCCTTCTGTGGAGCAGCTGGTGGGTTTGGACTGCTGACTTTCTGGTTAGTAGCCAAATGCTACATATGTGTGTGTGTGTATACACACACAGACACACACACACATATATATGTATATATGTATGTATGTATAGCATTCTTTTAGGGTATTTTCTGTAATGTGTATATCTGTATGTAGAAGTTATATATATATATATATATATATATATATATATACACATATATATACATATATATACACACACACATTACAGAAAATACCCTGGAAGAACTCAAGAAAAAAATACAAGTGCAAAATGACAGAATAAATAGTTAGAAATCATAACAAACAACAATTGGAAATACAGAAATTAACACTAAATCTGTGGACATAGATAACACATTGGAAGGATGAAAGAGTAAAAGTTAACTGACTGAAGAATGGATTAATCAACTAGAAGACAATCCCTTGATACCAGTTTATATGAGGAAAAAAAGAAGAAAGAAAAAAAAAATGAAGCAAAACTAAGAATGATTTGAGACAATATCCAGAGAAATAATGTACTTGTGATTGGAATTGTAGAACATGAGGAGGGAAAAAAAAAAAAAAAAAATTGTTGAAGACTTACTAGCAGAAAATGTTCCTAATGTCATGAAACATGAAAAGATGTCCATCCAAAAAGCTGAATGAACCTCCTACAGGACAGACCACAAAAGAATGTCACCAAGACATATAATCAAACTTTCCAAAAAGAAAGACAAAGAAAGAATCTTGAGATTTGCTCAGGAGAAATAAGTGATTATCTACAAACAGCAACCAACTCTGATTTCTCAATGGAAACCATGCAGACAAGAAGATAGTGGGATAACATATATAGAACCTTGAAAGAAAAAAAAAAAAAAACACCAACCAATAATTATGTATTCATCAAAACTCTCCCTCAATACAATGGTTATGTTAGCACATTTCCATATAAACAGTAAATAAGGGAAAAACTGGGCCAACTCTACAAGAAATGATAATATAACACTTTGGATAGAAAAACAACAATGGAATGAAACAATTTAAGATTAAGACACATGACAACTTCATTCAGAAACCAACACAGAAAAAGAATTCTCGAAACTAAAATAAACTTACAAACCTGAAAGTAGAGATTGAGAGATGCCAATCTGTAAAAGAGAACTACAATGCATAAAAAGGGAATTAAATGGCACAATTACAGATGTTGCAAATGAAGAGGAAGTCTGGATCGCATCACTATACAACTGTTTCAAATTTAGGAAGATGAAAATTAATTGCAAGGTAACCACCAAGAAAAGTAATAAGCCTTCTAACCAAAATAAGAAAGAAGAAAACCATAATGACTCAGTAAACACAGAATCAACATCAAAGAAGAAAATGAAAGAAAATCTGATAACAAAATCAACTCAACACAGAAAAATATTCAGAACAAAAAACCAATACCCCAACAAAAAACAAAAAAAGAATGATAGAAGTAAACTCATACCTAGTGTTAATTACACTGAATGTGAATGGATCAAATGCAGCACCAAAGAGAAAAAGAGTGGCAGGATGGATAAGAAAACATGACCCATCAATATACCATCTACAAGAGTCTCACCTTAAACTTAAATAAATAAATAATATAAGGATGGTAAAAAAAAAAAAAAAAAATATCAATCCAATGGCAACAAAGAATAGTAGAGGTGACAATATTAGTTTCTGATAAAATTGACTTCAAGGCAAAATCCAGCACTAAAGACAAGGGAGAACATTATATAATGATAAAAGGGTCAATCTACAAGAGGACATAACCATAATAAATATCCATGGAGCCAATAAAAGAGCCTCAAAATACATAAAGCAAATATTAACATAACTGAAAAGAGAAATAGACAATTCAATATTAGTAGCTGTAGACTTTAACATATCACTCTTGATGAAGGACAGAACAACTAGAATGACACTCAATGAATGTCCAGAAGATCTCAACAACCCAATCAGTCATCTTGACATCACAAACATATACAGAACATTCTACACAATAAAAATGCAATAGACATTCTTACTAGTGCACGTGGATCTTTCTCCAGAATAGGCAATATGTTAGGCCACAAAACAAGCCTCAATGATTTTAAGCTTCAATGATTTTTTTTATTGTGATTGGGTTAAAGTTTACAGAGCAAATTCACTTTCCATACAACAGCTCACACACACTTTGTCTCATGACATTGATTACAATTTACCACAATGCAACAGCTCCCCTCCCATGTCCTCCCCATAATTACCTCTTCCCTGTGTCCTTTCCTCCCATGCAGTCCTGTCCCCTGTGCTGTCTCCCTGTGCATAAATAGCCCTTCTATTCTCCCATTACTGATCTCTCCAAGGAGTGTATCTACCTACTATAAATGTTCAGCTCATAGCCCTGTCTTTTGTTTGGCTGGAAGCCGCAAGAGTGGGTTCAATTCCAGACCTGAAGAGCAGCTAGGGGCCATAGTCTCAGTGGTTCCATCATGTTCTGTCAAATCAGCAAACCTGGTCCTCTTTTTCCTTTTTGTTTTAAATGATTTTGAGTTTTGTTCCACATTGTTCTCCCACTCTATCCAGGATTTCCTACAGAGATCCCCCTCTGATTGACAGTGGTAGTCAGGCACCATCTAGTTCTTCCGGTCTCATAGTTGAATAGGTTGAGGATCACACAGTATACCAGTTACTTGGGATAATTGTTTTCATGAATCTTTGGTTTTCTTCCTTCCTCTTTGCTCTGGATGAGGAGCGACCCATCATTGCATCTATTTGGCCACTTGCAAGCTTTTAAGATGCCAGTTGCTACTCGACAAAGTAGGCGAGTAGAACAATGTTTTGGGTAGTATGTTATGCCAATTGAGCTTAATGTCCCCTGTTACTATGATCCTCAGCGAACAAGTCTCGATAATTTTGAAAACATTGAAATAAGACAAAACATCTTCTTGCATCACAAGGATATAAACATAGAAATCAATGATAGAATATTGATTGTTGTTGTTATGTGCTGTTGAGGAGAACCTGACTCATAGTGACCACTCCTTGGGTTTCCAAGGCGGTATCACTATGGAAGCAGATTCCCAACCTTCCTTCAAAGTGGCTGGTGGGTTTGAATCGCGAGCCTTCTGGTTATCAGTCAAGTGCCTTAGGCACTATGCTACCAGAGCTCCTGAGGTTGTCCTTAGAACAGAACAAAGGGATACTGCATGGTTTAAAATCAAGAAGGGAGTGCATCAGGGTTGTACCTTATCACCCTACTTGTTCAATCTGTACACTGAGCAAATAATCTGAGAAAGTGGACTATATGAAGAAGAACATGACAACAAGAAGAATCATGGGATACACTGTTACAGTGTAACAACCTGCGATACACTGACTACACAACTTTGCTTGCTGAAAGTGAGGATGACTTGAAGCACTTCCTGATGAATATTGAAGACTGCAGTCTGCATTATGGATTACACCTCAATATAAAGAAAACAAAAATCCTCACAATTGGACCAATAAGCAGCATCATGATAAATGGAGAAAAGATTGAAGTTGTCAAAGACTTCATATTACTTGTACTGCAATCAACCCAATGGAAGCAGCAGTCAATATATCAGATGACATAGAGTACTGGGCAAGTCTGTTGTAAAAGAGCTCTTTGGACAATCTACTTCCATAGTGACCCCACCTCAGAAACCCAAGGAGGGGTCACTATGAGTTGGACCCAACTAGACGGAAGTTAGTTTTTTTTGTTTTTTTTCAAGTGCTGAAGAGCAAAGATGTCTCCTTGAGCATAAGGAGTGCCTGACACAAGCCATGGTATTTTCAGTCACCTCATTTGCATATGAGAGCTGGACAATGAATAAAGAAACTAAAAAGAGTGGATGTTTTTGAGCTGTGGTGTTGGAGAAGAATACTGAAAGTACCATGGACTGCTAAAAGAACTAACTAATCTGTCCTGGAAGAAGTGCAGCCAGAATGCTCCTTGGAAGCAAGAACAGCCAGACTTTGCCTCACCTACTTTGTTCATGTTGTAAGAAGAGACCATTCTTTGAAGAAGGATATCATGCTTGGTAAAGTGAAAGGTCAATGAGAGAGGAGAAGGCCCTCAACAAGATGGATTATCACAGTGGCTCCAATGATGGGCTGAGGTATAACAGGGATTGTGGAGCTGGCAAAGGAATGAGTAGTGTTTCATTCTGCTGTACATAGGCTGCTGAGTTGGAGACAACTTGTTGGCACCTAACAACAACAACAAACATAAATGGAAGAACATACCATTTTCTTGGATAGGAAGACTGAATATTGTGAAAATGTTCTCTCATCCTAAGCTAGCTATGGATACAATGCAATACTGATCTAGAGTCCATCAATATTTTTTAAGGAGATGGAAAAAACAATCACTAATTTCATTTGGAAAGGAAAGAAACCATGGAGAAGCAAAGAACTACTGAAGAGGAAGAATAAAACAGAAGGTCTCACAGTTCCTGATCTCAAAACCTGCTGTATAGCTATGGTAGTCAAAACAGCCTGGTACTGGTACAATGACAGACACATAGCCCAATGGAACAGAATTGATAATGCAGAAATAGATCCATCTGTCGATGGACAGCTAATGACACCAGAGCTCCCTGACAAAGGGTAGAACCTATTAAGTGGGGAAAAGATAGTCTAACATATTGTGTGGCAAAACTGGATATCCATTTGCAGAAGGATAAAACACAATTCATATCTTACATCACAGCAAAAAGTTAGTCAAGAGGGATCAAAGACACAAACATAAAAACTAAAATTATAATAAAAACTAAAATTATAAAGATTATCATAGAAAAAATAGGGACAAACTTAGAGACCCTAAAATGCAGCATAAATAGACTATCTGATACAACAAAAAAATGCACAAATCGTAGATGACAAACTAGGTAACTGAGATTTCATAAAAATTAAATTCTTACACATATTGAATGACTTCTCCAAAAGAGTTCAAAGAAAACCTACAAATTTTGGTGAAAAATATTTGGCAAAGACATATCTGACACATGATTTTTCTGTAAAATTTATAGAAACTTCAACACCTCAACATCAAAAAGATAAAAAATCTTTTAAAAAACATAGTCAAATGACATGGATAGAAAGTTCACCAAAGGAGATTTCCAGGCAGCCAACAAACAGATGAAGAACTGCTCAAGATGGTTAACCATTGTTGTTGTTGTTGATGTTATGTGCCGTCGAGTCGGCCCCGACTCATAGCGACCCCCTCCTTGGGTTTCCGAGGCAGTATCACTATGGAAGTAGGATTGCCCAACCTTCCTTCCGAGGGTTAACCATTAGAGGGATGCAAATCAGGAAAACAATGAGATGTCATCTTACCCAAGCAATAATAGCAAAGTTCAACAAATCCCAAAACAACAAGTGCTGGTATGAGAGTGGAAAGATTTGAACTCTCATCCACTGCTGTTGGGACTGTAAAATGGTGCAACCACTGAGGAAAATTGCATTATGCTTCCTTAAAATTTTGGAAATAGAAATATCATTTCATCTAGCAATCACACTACTAGGAATATATCCTAAAGAACTGAGAGCTGAGATGTGAATATGTATATGCACACTCATGTTCATGGTAGCATTATTCATAATAGCAAAGAGATGGAAACAACCTTCATGTCTGTCAACAGATAAATGTATAAACAAATTATAGTACATATAGCCAATGCAATACTGTGGAACATTAAAGAATGATGAAGAATCCCTGGAACACCTCAAAACATGGATGAACTTGGAGGACATTATGCTGAGTGAAATAAGTCAAACACAAAAGGACACATACTGTGTAAGTCTACTATTATAAAAACCATTTAAGGAATAGTGTAGAAAAGAAACATTCTTTGATGCTTACCAGAGGTGGAACAGTAGGAGAAGGAAAATTACTAAGTAGGTAAGAGTTACATATTAATATGGGTGAAGGGAAAGGCAATATACAAATAGTGGATGACCCGTACAAGATCACTAAGGAAAAGGAACATGTAGAGAGATGCAGAAGAGTTACAGACAACAAAGGTAAAGACTATTGCATACATAATCCTGCATTATCAGCAATAACAAATATTAATCTATGAATAGATATATATGCAGAAAGGCAAGATGATCAGATATGGGTAGGCAAATGAAATTATTCCCCAGGTCATATATAGGTTTGGAAGATGATATTTTTATATAAGTTTATGTATGAACTGTAAAAATGTGCATGTATACAGTAGAGTTAATAGGGGGCAAAGATAAGAAAACTTCTTAGGCATAAGCAAACATTTTGAGGGAGTGGGTCACTGGACACATGACCTCAGGGCCATAGTGACAGGGAACATCAAGGCCAATTGGCCTAACATAGTCTACAAAGACATTGTTTTACATCCTACTTTGGTGAGTAGTGACTGGGGTCTTTAAAGGTTGTGAGCAGCCATCTGAGGTGCAACAATTGGTTTCTCCTTTTCTGGAGCAAAGAGGAGTGAAGAAAATCAAAGAGGCATGGAAGAATTAGTCCAAGGGACTAGTAGGCCATAGGAACCTCAGCTGACACAACCCTGAGACGAGAAGAACTAGGTATCTTGCTACACTGCCAACCACTCTCAAAGGGATCATAACAGTAGATTCTGGATAGAGTGGGGCAAAAAGTGGAAAAAATCTCAAAATAATAATAATAACAATAAAAGACCAGGCTTACTGCTGTGCTAGAGATTGGTGGAACCCCTGAGACTATAGTCCTTAGTCACCCATCAGGTCTGGAACTGAACTCTTCCTTGTGGCTCAACTTTCAGCCAAACAACAGAAAGGCCTATGAGGTGAGCAATAACACCAGGAAGGTATGCATTTCTTAGAATATCAAATGTAAGAAATGAAAAGGGTAATATTTGTCCAGAAGTAAAACTCAGAAGGCATGAATTTTTAGGAAATAAAGACAAGGGGAAATGGTAACCAAAGGGATGAAGTGGGAAGATTCTATTACACTATGGAGATTGGAATCAATGTCATGAAACAAAATGTGTTCGAACTCTTGGATGGAAAACCAATTTGCTATGTAAACTTTCATTCAAATCACAACAAGAAGTTAATAAAAGAGAAAGAAAAATCAAAATCAAAATGAAACAAAAAAAAAAAAAAAAAGTTCAGGAATATAAACCTCCAGACCACTTGAAGGAATAAAATAATAGTTAAGAGAGCAATTAATGAAATGGAACATATATGGGAAAGAGACAAAACAAGCTAATTATTGAAATATGAAAGGTAACTAAGTGGATAAATGTGTGTCAAGACTAATAAACATAAAGAGAAAAGGAGAAACTTATCAATATTTGGAGTTAAGAAATATCCCTACAGTTAAAAAAACAAACCAAACTCACTGCTGTAGAGTCAGATCCCACTCATAGCGACCCCTCCTTGGGTTTCCAGGGCAATATCACTATGGAAGTATATTGCCCAACCTTCCTTTTGAGGAGTGGCTGGTGGGTTTGAACTGCCAGCCTTCTGGTTAGCAGTCAAATGCCTTAGGCACTATGCCACCAGACCTCCCAGTTAATTCAGAAATAAAAAATAAGAAAATATTCTGTATAACTTTATTTCAATAACTATGAAAAATCCTATTTTTGTAGCACTCAATCTACCAAAATGTAAGAAAACACAATCCTATTATTATTAAATAAATTGAATCCATACTTTAAAGGTAAACTAAAGTCTACATAGCTTTATAGTAGATACCTCACTAAATAACCAGGAAAAAATAATTCTCATTTTACACAAATTTCATCAAAACTATTCACCAATTTATTTAGTAAGAGCAGCAAAATCCAAAAACAGCTAAGAAAAAGAGAAACAATAAGTCAGTCATTCATGCAAACATAGATGCAAATATATTAACATATCTCCTCACTGAATCTACTATCTTAGTATACTGAATCCAGTGCATAAAAAAAAAAAAAAAATGTACATACAGCTCCAACTATCACAATCATGATGTACTTTTTTTTTTTTTTTTTTTTTATGCATTGGATTCAGTATACTAAGATAGTAAGATGAGACAATCTATTACTGTAAAGATTTACAGCCTTGGAAACCAAATAGGGTCACTAAGAGTTGGAATCAACTCTATGGCAGTGGCTGGGTAGAAGGTATACAGCCAACTTCACATTTCATAGTGACATATAGAAAATGTTTCCTTTGAAATCCAGAGTAAGATAAAAAGGAATTATTTTACCTATTACAGAGAATAAGACAAGAGAATAGTATAAGAATTTGAAAGGAAGACATAAAACTGCCATTATTTGCAAGCAATATGGTTGTGAAAATAGAAAATTCAAAATATGCTCAGACTTAAACAATTAATAAGACAGCTTAACATTCTGTAAACAAAGTAATATGAAATCAATTGTTTATTTTTCTATAAGCAATAGACAATCAAATCAATATGTTTACAAGATGCCATGTACAATAGCTACAGAATATTTGCTATTGTTATCAGTTGTGCACTGACTCGTGATAACCTTATATATGTTGTTGCTGTTGTTATGTGCTGTTGACTCTGACCCGACTCCTAGTAACGCCTCTTTGGGTTTCCGAGGTGGTATCACTATGGAAGTAGATTGTCCAATCTTCCTTCCAAGGAGTGGGGGTGGGATTGAACCTCCAGCCTTCTGGTTAGCAGTCAAGTGTCTTAGGCACTAAGCTACCAGAGCTCCATGTATACAGCAAAACAAAATATTCCTTGGTCCTGCGACATCTTCACAATAGTGGCATGTTTGAGTCCATTGTTTTGGCTATTATGTCAATCTAACAATTGAGGGATTCTTTCGTTTTCACTGATGCTCTACATAAACAACCATGATGTCCTTTTTCAGCCATTGGTCTTTCCTGATGACAAGCCCAAAGTGAGACAAAGTCTTGTCATGATCACTTTTAAAGAGCAGTATGATTCTATTTCTTGTAAAACGATTTGTTTGTCTTTCTGGCAGTCCATGATATATTCAGTATTCTTTTTCAACACCACAGTTTGAATTTATCAACACTTCTGCCCCTCTTTTTGATTGCTCAGATTTTGCATGCATATTAGACCATTCAGAAGAGCGTGGCTTTGGTCAGGTGAACATTTGTTATTGTTGGGTGTCCTCTCATTTCCAATGTATAGTTACCTCATGTGACAGATGACACTTTCCCCCATAGAGTTTTCTTGGCTGTAATCTTTATGGAAGCACGTCACCAAATCTTTCTCTCCATAGCAGCTGTGTGGGTTTGAACCACCAACCTTTGGTTAACAGCCAAGCATTCAACTACTGTGCCACCAGGAGTCCTTAGTGGCACATATTAGTCATCAAAATGATATATTTACTTTTTAAAACTTGAAGGAGGTCTTTGCAACATATTCAATTCACTATATAATTTGATTTCTTGACTTCTGTTTTCATGGACTAAAATGTTGTTGTTGTTTTTGTTGTTAGGTGCCGTCGAGTCATTTCCGAGTCATAGCGACCCCATGCACAGCAGAAAGAAACACTGCCCAATCCCGCACCAACTCCAAGATCCCTGCTATACTTGAGCCCATCATTGCAGCTACCATGTCAATCCACCTAGTTGAAGGCCTCCCCCTCTTTCCTTGACCCTCCACCCTCAAGCATGACATCCTTCTCCAAGGAATGGTCCCTTCTGACAACATGACCAAAATAAGTGAGACAAAGTCTGGCCATTCTCGCTTCCAAGGAGCATTTCGGGTGCACTACCTCCAGGACATACCTATTAAGTTCTTTTAGCAGTCCATGGTACTTTTGGCATTTTTCTCCAGCACCACAACTCAAAAGCATCAATTCTTCTTGGAAATAAATCCAATAAAATCTGTGTAAGTTTTCTCTGTGAAAAACTGTAAAGCATATTATGTCATGTGCTTATTTAAAATTCTTCAATAGCTTCTCACTTTACTTATAGAACATCTATTCATGAGACCTTTCATACTTTCCCCTTTATCACACTCCTGCCCACCTTTCCTACTTCCAATTCCATTTGTTCCCTTGCTTACTTTACTAAAAAGTAATTTTAATGCTGAAATTTTTCAATTCTCTGAACCTGTCAAGAACACTCTTTCTGTAGGACCTTCACACACATGCTATTCACTCTGCCTTAACTTGTGACTCTATGGTTGTCTCCTCAGTCAGGTATCAGTTGAAATTCCACTTCATTAAAATTTCGTCCCTGATTTCCATTTCTAAAACTGCTTATTTTTTGTTCCATTTATGTGCCCAATTCTTTTTATTCATAGAAAATATCACTTTTTGTAATTATAAATTTATTATTCCTTTCTTTTTTTTTTCCAGTGTGTCATTAAAACATAATCTCTAAGAGAAAAGGGACCATATTTTATTTATTGCTATGTGCCAGTATACCTTATTATAGTGCCTGAAGCCTTGTAAGCATGCAGTAAATGAATATTATTGAATTAATATATGAGACTAAATAATGTTATACCCTGGGTCTACCAGAGCTCTGTAAAAACTGATAATTGTAATAATGTGCCTTAATTCCTATTTGGATATTGCTTCTTTGGATATACCTTTCTTGGAAATACAGGATCTGATCATACCTGTATCTTTGCCATAATACCATTAAATTCCTAGACAACCACATCCAAAATCCACCAGTCTAGTCCAATAGGTACTCTTAAGTTTGTTTATTTCTTCACATGATTCCCAGTCGCCAACTTGTCTCCATGCCAACAGCATTTTCCTCAATCCACTTTGTAAAACTATAACCAGACCATCATTTAAAATGATACATTTGGCTACGTTACTTCAGTAAAACAACTCTCCTCCTTTGAATTATATTTAATAAAGTAAATTCATAGTTTACAAATCTCCAGGTAGTCTGCATCCTGCTCAACTGCCAGTCTCTTATTGGTTTATTCTTTTGTATTACTCTCTAACACATTGAATGATTAGCAGTTCTGTAATGTGCAATGTTCTCCATCACTGCTATGGTTTTGCAATATTACCCTCACTGAAAGAACATTCTTTCTCTCCTTCCTTCTTTACCCAGTGAACTTTGACTCATTTTCCAGACTGCATTTTACAGATCCTTTCCTTCAGAAACCCTCCCTGAGATATGGTTGGGAGACCCAACTGTCTGTGATTCTTCTATCCTAGCACTTACTCATTCTATTCTAATTGTCTATTACTTGTGCATATTTACTAATAGTTTGTACAAACTGAATCTTATTAACTGTTATGGGTTGAATTAACTCCCCCAAAAAATATGTGTTGTAAATCATAACTTCCATGCCTATTATTTTAATCCCATTTGTGAATGGGTTGCCTTTGTTATGTTATGAGGCAGGATTAGTGTAAGGTGTATCTGGAGAACTCTCTTTTGAGATATAAGAGAGATAAAATGAGTAGAAGAGAGATGGGGGTAGTCACATATCAAGCCACACGAAGATTGCTCAAGAGAAGGACCTCAGAAGAGACCAGGATATTCCTCCAGACTGACACAGAGAAAAAGCATTCTCCTAGAACTGGAACCTTGATTTGAACTTCTAGTCTCTTAAACTGTGAGAAAATAAATTTCTGTTTATTAAAACTACCCACTTGTGGTATTTCTGTTATAGAAATGGATAACTAAGACATTGAATATTCTCAGAATTTAGCCCATTGCTCACCTACCATTACTAGACAATACATTTTTATTTCCTCTTTGGAAGAAGGAAGGAAGAAAAGGAGGGAGACAGGGAGGGAAAAAGGAAGAAATAAAAGAAATATATTGGGCAAAATATTAGCACAGTGGTAGACATTTTTTTTTCTAAGTTTCAGATAGTAAATATTTTAGGCTTTGTGGACCAGATGGTCTCTATTGCAACTACTCAACTTTGCTGTTGTAGCGTATAGTGTTCCATGTTTTAACAGAATTTTTTTTTTCTTTTTGACAAAAGAAGATATCAGGATGGATTTGGCCTAAGGACCATATTTTGATGGCCCCTGTATAAGAGATTTATTTACATTATTTAATTTAATCCTAAGAATAAATTTTTTGAACAACGATCCAAAGAAAGATCAAGTAATTTTCCCAAAGCCACAGACCTAGTAGCAACGAAATACTAATTTTACTCCACAGAGGAGAAAGAAGAGAAAATGAAGGTCTGAGTATTCTGGAATATCTGCTTTTCTGATCTCTTTGTAATTAATTAGAAAGATGCAGTTTAAAAACAGTTGCTCAAGTCCAAAATAATAGTACTTAGACCAAGATCTTATAGGCCAAAGACCTTAAGTTCTTAACCACTAATGTGTGCAGATTTGATAGAGTTAAATTATTAATTTCTGAATTTTCAGCTATTTTAAATACCTGTTGATATGAAGAAGCATTCATCACAATTCTGAAATGCAACTTATGTCCTGTTTTCCTTCCTCTTTAGTTTTGTTATTACAAAATTTCAAATAAATTAATGATTTCATTATTATAGGAAAATAGCCAGTAGATGTAGCCTGTTACATTTACATGAAATAGAACTATATTACCTATCCTTCAGCGGGATAAATAAGCATGAAAAAATTTAGTAGATATTATCACTTTTATGAATAGACATAGAGATTTTATATTTATGAGATCAAAAAAATGAAGAGTTCATATTTTTTAAATTATATTTATTTATACCAACAAATAAAATATATATAAAGTACTCATGAAACTTAACATTATCAGAAAAAATTCTTGTATACATATGAATATAAATTATGCTCAAAATCTGTTGGGTTCTATTCACATGATATCCCTCAGTTTGTGGAAGTGAAGATATGTGGGAGTAAAGAGCTCAGTTACCTAATGTAAAGAACAAGTATTCCAGGAAATTGTAAAGCCCAAACCCACAGCTAGTGAGTCAATTCCAACTCATAGTGACCCTATAGGGCAGAGTAGAACTGACCACAGCGCTTCCAAAGCTGTAAATCTTTACAGAAGCAGACTCCCTCATCTTTCTTCCGTGGAGCAACTGATGGGTAGGAAGCGCAAACCTTTTGGTTAGCAGCTGAATGCCCTAACCACTGAGAAACCAGAGGTCTTTTGTAAGGCCCAAAAGGGCTGAATTAGATTCCTTAAACTTTTAAAAGTGTTGGGTCTGAATTTCTTCCCTATGACTATATATACATATACATATACATATATATGGGAGCTCTGGTAGCATAGTGGCTAAGGCACTTGACTGCTAACCAGACGGCTGACGGTTCAAACCCACTAGCCACTCCTCGGAAGGAAGGTTGGGCAATCCTACTTCCGTAGTGATACTGCCTCGGAAACCCAAGGAGGGGTCGCTATGAGTCAGGTCTGACTCGACGGCACATAACAACAACAACAACATACATATATATATATATATATATATATATATATACACACACACATACATGTGTATAGAGAGAGAGAGAGAGAGAGAGAGACTTTGGGGCAATTTTTTTAACTACTTTCAATCATCTATTTCCTAATCTGTAAACAAGAAATGACTAAAGGTTGTAAAGTTCAAATACTTTTACAGTAGCAACCTTGAGTGAAGCCAGTGTCACTATTTTTCAGCTATATTTAGGAAGGGAAAATGCTTATGTTTGTCCATCAGTTTAATTTTGACTAAGGCCATGGTATATTCATTCTTACTGACTTATTTCAATTGTTTCATATGCATGTGAAAGCTGGACAATGAATAAGGAAGACTGAAGAATAATTGATCCATTTGAATAATGGTTCTGACAAAGAATGTTGAACATACCATGTACTTCCAGAAGAATGAACAAATTTGTTCTTGGAAGAAGTACAGTCAGAATGCTCCTTGGAAGTGCGGAAGGTGAGACTTCACCTCTCATACTATGGCTATTTTATCAGAAGAAGCCGTTCCCAGGAGAAGGATATTATGCTTGATAAAGTAGAGGATCAGCAAAAAAGAAGACCTTCAATGATTTGGATTGACACAGTGGCTGCAACAATGGATTCAAGAGTAGCAACAATGGTGAGCATGGTGCAGGATGGAGGAGTGTTTTGTTCTGTTGTACGTGAGTTAGCTATGAGTAGGGACCAACTCAACAGCCCCTAATAGCAACAACAACTGATTCAAGCTTACAGCCTGACATGATAATAAACATTCAAATACTGTGCTGAAGTCTTTGGGAAACAGCTTTTTAAACAGAGTTGCTAGTTTTGTCTGTGAAAATGCCTAATCAGAGAGGCAGGAATACAGTTGGAATAAAGACACTATGTATGTATTTTTGTAACTAATTTTAGATGTAATACCTGTGATCAGGAGGAACCACAATGTTTAATGAGAACCTAGACCAAATGATTCCATGGCAGTGAGTTTGGTTTTTGGTTTTGTGAGGCCTGAGTCCTAATGGCCTCCAGGTAAATCTTTAACCAGAAGCCTTTAGTGTCGGGGATTCTAACTTATTACCAGTCTTTAATGTACAGATGACATAACCTTGCTTGCTGAAAATGAAGATGACTTGAAGCACTTGGTGATGAGGGTCGAAGACTACAGCCTTTGATATGGATTATACCTGAACATAAAGAAAAAAGAATTCTCACAACTGAAGCAATGTAAAAAGAGAATAAATTAATGTAGTCAATGATTTTATTCCACTCGGATAACAATCAACGTCTATGGAAGGAGCAGTCAAGAAGTCAAATGATGTATTACATTGGGTACAGTTGCTGCAGAAGATCTCTTTAAAGTTTTAAAAAGCAAAGATGTCATTTTGATGACTAAGATGAGCCAGACAAAAGCCATGGTCTTTTTAATAGTACAAGATGCTTGCAAAAATTGGATAATTAAATAGTAAGACAGAAAAAGAAATGCTGCATTTGAATTATAGTGTTGTTGAAGAATATTGAGTATATATCCGTAGAATGCCAGAAGACAAACAAATCAGTCTTAGAATAAATACAACCAGACTGCCCCTTAGAAGCAAGGATAGTGAGACTCTGTCTTGCTTTCCTCAGACACCTCACTAGGAAGGACCAATCACTAGGAAAGTACATTTCCTTTGTAAAGTAGAGGTTCAGCAAAAAGGAGAGAAATCCTCAACAAGATAGTTTGAAACAATAGCCAAAAAAATGGACTCAGTTTTACGAACAATTATAAAGATGGTTCAGGCCCGGGTAACATTTCATTGTGTTATATGGGTCTCTAATGTGTCACAGCGGATTCAATGGCAACTAACAGAGCAACAACGTGCAAATATATAAAATGCAGACTAGTTCTAGGATATTTATTCATTTATATGCTGACATGCTCTTATTTGTATGACTTTAATTATATGCTTAATTATGATTAGATATGAGTACTTCAACTGTCCTGCTTTACTGGTCAATCGAGAAAGTTGACTAGATAATTCTAATATAATTTCATGTTTAATCTATGCTAAGTGCTTTGTTATAGCACTTTATGTATGTTACTTTATTTAATTCTTAAAACAGTTTGTATCATTTAAGTTCTTTAATTATCCCCATTTCATTCTTGAACAAACTGAGGTTTAGGAAGGTAATTATCTTGCCTCAGGCCACACTGCTAATATATAAACCCAGAAATTTCTGTCTACCAAGTTCAAACTCTTAACTGCTAATAATAATATTAATACTACTATTGTTCTAAACCAAACTCACTGCGGTGAAGTCAGATCCAACTCCACCCCCCCTTGGGTTTCCGAGGTGGTATCACTACGATAGTAGATTGCCCAGCCTTCCTTCTGAGGAGTGGCTGGTGGGTTTGAACAGCCAGCCTTCTGGTTAGCAGTCAAATGCCTTAAGCATCATGCTACCAGAGCTCCTTGTTGCTGTTGTTGTTATGTGCTGTCGAGTCAAACCCGACTCATAGCAACCCCTCCTTGGGTTTCCAAGGCAGTATCACTACAGAAGTAGGATTGCCCAACCTTCCTTAGTGAGTCATTATTTATAATTTCAGATATATGTATGGCTATTCACATATTCCATGAACATACACTCTGGTGGTGTAGTGCCTAAGGAACTTGACTGCTAACTGGTGGTTCAAACTCACCAGCCACTCCTCGGTACTATATCAGCAATATAATTCCGTAGTGATACTACCTCAGAAACCCAAGGAGCATTTGCCATGAGTCGGATCTGACTTGATAGCACATAACAACAGCAACAACAACATCATAGCTATACCCATGCAGATAAAGGACAAACAAGTTTCTGATCAAATTGGTTGAGAAAGCACCTCTTGGCTGATATTAATGACTAATTTAGGTGAGACTTTATTCAAGTAGCTTTCATATGTGGTTGCAACTGAAGTTGGATCTTCTATTGGGCAAAATATTATATAATTTATACGCCTAGGAAAAAATCTATTAAAATGTGAATAATTTACCAAGAGAATATAATTTCATTCTCCTCTTACAATTCTTCTTTTTGCAAACCGTCACACTAAGCTTAACCAGTCCTCCAAAACATGAAACTAAGCCCTTATGAGCAATTTCAAACATTTCCTCAAATGAATAGACAGAGCAATGTGTCATGAAATCTTGCCAATTTACAATGCCTATATTATTTTGCAATAACAAATTTCTGTATTTAAAGGTTATTTTATTGCTTCTTTGAAATTTTCAACATGCATTTCTCTTCTCATTATGAAAAGCAGTAATGTGAGGAAAAAGGTGTCAACTGAAACACAGGTTGTAAGGGTTCCAATTTCCAGTGAACATAACAAACCATACTGATCAAAACTTTGTGTGGGGAATATTCTCTGTAAAATGACATTTTGCATATGTTTAAATATTACTCACAATGGAAAAATCTTTCTTATAGAAATACTTTAAAATAATATGGCTGGCTGCCACCATTTGAATGCTTTTCCTTTTTTTTTTAATATAGCCTTTTATAATCACATACACTCTATCCTTTTCCATTTCAGGTCCTTCTTGGTAAAAATGAACACAATACAAAATTCAGCATAATTTTACCATATGCATTAGCAAGAGAACAATGTCAAGCGGCTTTGAACTGCTCTTCCATCTGGCTTTTCAGTTACTGTTTAGATTAATAGGTACAATAGGAGTTGAAATTTTTCTGGGCCAGAGTTGAACAGTGCTAAGCACTGCTCCTTTCTGAAAAGACCTATCTACTTGTGGACAAAGCCTTCTGTCTGTTACCATAGCCCTGAATAAAGTGACTGATGAGCATGTGAGTGTATTTCAAGTTGCAAAAAAGGAAGGGCTTACATTCCGGTTAACTACACTGCCTCTTCCTGATACAAATTATACCAGTTGAGATAATCAATAACTTATCAGGCTGCTGAGAGTCCATTAGCATGTGGTTCACATGCTAATGTTCATGGCAGTATTCTTCAATGTGGGAAGTGGCCCTTTGGTGTAACATACTTCAATAGCTTAAGCTCAATAATAATAACTCTTCTTTAACAAGATAGTAGATTGACTCTTATAAATTAGAAGATTGTTTTCATGATCTGTGTAATCTACTCTATTAATAAAAATAGAACCGAAGGCTCTTGGCACAATTCATTTCTCACTTCCACTTACAAGAGGGCTCCAAACACAAGAAATCATGCTTGCCCAATTAATCACAGTGCATATCATCATGCCTACCTGAAGAGAATGTAAAACCACTGGTATAAGAAAGTTTCATTTAAACCCTAGCACTAAATTAAGGAGCTTTTAAAACACAGAGATTATTGTCTAGTAGTAATAAAACACAATTAAGATACTAATTTCATTTTAAGAAATTATTTCCAGGAAAATAATATAATTTGCTAAATCCATTGGAGGGGGTTGAATCTTATTGCTGTCATATTTTAACATGAACAAGAACGTGACAAGAAGAGATAAAACCAGTCCAATAGGAAATGTATAAGATCCAACAATTTTCAGTTGCATCCTCCCACTGACAAATATAAGGTTTTGGATCTGGAGTGTGTACTAACTGAATTTTCCACTGTCTATCCTTAAACACAAGTCTGATTGTTCAGCCTTAAGCCAGAACAACTAAATGAATGAGCAGGATGTGATATTTCATGTACTGTTCCCACTGTAGGATTGTCATATTGCATCTGTGGGATTAAATGTTTTAAAGAGTTGTCAAATTTAATTGGCGAGTTTGCACAGTTCTGGTTTACTGGATACATCACATCACCAAGATCTTTTTTCTTTTATCATTTTATGTTAACTATTTGATTTAAATATTGCTATCTGTGAACAAAGCCTACAGAATTACTAAAACAGCTTTAATAAATTAAAATCTTAAGTGATGCATAATTTGAGGATTTTAACATTGTTTTTTTTTTGATGTTTGGAATGTTTATCTTTCTTTTCTTGTACCAAGTGTGGTAGCTTGTACAAGTTCAATATAGCAGAATACCCTGTACACATTTCAATAGGCTTAAAGACAATAAAAAATAAGGGCAAACCCTGTAACATCACAACCGACACACAGTACTTTTAAGAATGAGAAATGTTTCATGTAAATACTTCAAATAAAATGCAGCTTTCTTCCCTGCCTATGAAGACTGCGTGATCAGGAGCCTAACAATCCACTTCTCCTCCTGCTTTCTAAATTTTATTTCACTGCCTTACGCACCCAGGCTCTTCTACTTTTCACATGTCTGGCTTCTCTTCAGGTCTTGGCAGAATGTCACCTTCATAGAGGGACTTCCCCAAACACCCTAATAGGTCCTTCTCCAGCTATTCTTACTCATTTCCCAAAAGTTTTTCTTTTTTGAGGATTATTGAAAATTGTAATTATGTATTTAAATTTTATCTCTCTGTATATTATATATTTACCCACAAAATTTGCATCCCATAAGTACAGAGACAATGCTTTTTTGTTTTTGTTTTTGTTAGTGTAGGCTCAGTGTTTAGAGTAGTGCTGGCAAACAGTAGTGACAATAATAGTGATAAATCCCCAAATACAAACTTGTAGTGATCCAGTCAATAGCAACTCTGTATGACACAGTAGAAGTGCCCCCATAGGGTTTTCAAGGCTGTAAATTTCTATAGGAGCACACAGCCATATCTTTCTCCCTCAGAGCAACTTGTGGGTTTGAACTGCTGATCTTTCAGTGGCAGCCAGATGCTTAACCACTGTGCCACCAGGGCTAGGTGGCAGATAAAAAAGATCAGGAGAAAGAATAATAAAATTATAATTGCTAATAACAAATGACACTGGTAATAGCTAACATTTTCTGAGTTTTCACTATATGACAGGCACAATGTAAAAAGTTCTGCATTATCTGACTCAGTCATTAAAGCAAACAAACTGTTACAAGGTTGGCGGAGAGACACCTGAAGGGTAGGGAGGTTAAATAACTCATGCAAGATCGCAAAGTTAATTATGATGGTGCCAGGATTCAAACTCCAGCTGGCCAACAGATACGGAGCTTGTTAAATGAATGATTAGAGGTGTGAATAAAGAAAGGAAGGAATTCTGTTTCTGGGTCATTTCCTCTATTGTATCTGTTAGTTAGTCTGATCTCTCTAGAATATAATCTTTTGATTCATGATCCCTATTACCAGCTATCCTCTTGATAGTCTTTACTTACTGACTTTTTTATGATTGGTATGGTATAAAGATGAGGCCTGGCTGATTCAATAGTAGAATTCTCACCTTTCATGAAGACCTGAATTCAATTCCCAGGAATGCTCCTAGTATGCAGCCACCACCCTCTATCAGTGTTGTTGTTGTTGTTGTTATGTGCTATCAAGTCGAACCCGACTCCTAGCGACCCCACCTTGGGTTGCCAAGGCAGTATCACTAAAGAAGTAGATTGCCCCATCTTCCTTCCGAGGAGTGGCTGCTGGGTTTGAACCACCAGCCTTCTGGTTAGCAGGCAAGTGTCTTAAGCACTATGCTACCAGAGCTCCCTCTGAAGGCTTATTATATATTGAGGTTTCAGTGGAACTTCAAGACTAAGATGGATTAGGAAGAAATGCCTGGAGATTTACTTCTGAATATTAGCCAATATGGCTAATCATTTGGAACATAACAGTCCTCTCTGTAATCAACCTGAAGATGGTCAGCACCGGGCAGTGTTTATTTCTATTGTACATGAAGCTACTATGAGTTATTGGTTGAAATGATGACAGTTGAAAACAACTGTAAAGATTGGTGTAAAGTTGATATAAAGACTCCTTCCCCAGTAATGTTGTTGTTGTTGTTATGTGCTGTCGAGTCAGCCCCGACTCATAACGACCCCTCCTTGGGTTTCCGAGGCAGTATCACTACGGAAGTAGGATTGCCCAACCTTCCTTCCGAGGAGTGGCTGGTGGGTTTGAACCGCCAGCCTTCTGGTTAGCAGTCAAGTGCTTTAGCCACTATGCTACCAGAGCTCCCCAGTAATATAATCTTCAATATAGTAAGTAGTTACGATTATATAATACAATTGCCCTCTATTCCTGTGACTTAGGCATTTTACGTTAGTGTTTCCTCTTTTGGACCAGTGTTACTGGTTCTTGATGCTATTCTGATGTCCAAGATGATAGAAAAACAGCTTTTAAGTGATACTTAGTCAGGGACCCCCATACCTGGAACACATGACACTTCATTTTTATATCATTAAATATCATTAAACATACTTTTAAAAATGCTAGCTCTAAATCAAATTACTTTATCACCTTATAGCAAATATCATATGACCTGCTCAATAAATAATACTTTTTATTTAGTTTGGGCATAGTATTTCCATTTCATAAAATTATTAGCCTACAATAATAGATGAGAAAATAATTTAGTCAAGTTTCTGTATTTACAAATCTTTGCTTATATATCCCTATCTTTCAAAAGTCTTGTTTCAAATTATGCTGCATTTATCAGGACCTCTGGTGGTGTAATGTCTAAGGCACTTGACTGCTAACCAAAAGGCTGGTAGTTTAAACCCACCAGCCACTCCCCAGAAAGAAGTTTGGGCAGTTTATTATTAATATATAAATATACGTAGTAGTTTCACTAAAGAGTGTGTTTCTATTTTTTAAGGGGATTGGAATAAGCATATTCAAAAGAAGCTATTTGTTTAAGTTTATGGTGCATTTATCAGTCTTGATTAAGAGTCTGCTCTTGAGAATGACACTCACAGAGTTTTATTGTTCATCCTTAGTACTTCCTGCTCTTACAGGTGTCACGTACCTGAAGAAAATAATCATTCACAAAGGAGTAAATCTAGGTCATTCAACCAGTATGCCAGTATTGTCATTCAAATGATGAATCTGGGCACTTGAAATACTATAACAAGTAATTGCCACTTCTCTTATCTGTTAAAGAAATAACAATAACAATGGAATAATAATATAATTTATAATAAGCTCCCAGAAATAAGGTGGCTTCCAAAAAAAAAAGACATCTGTAAGATGGCAGAATAGGCAGACAGACCGCACAGACCATCTTCAACAAAGAAAAGGGGAACCAATTAACACAGAAACAGTGTATAACTCTGGAACCCTGAGAATTGAAGGGAAGGCTATAGAAGTGGTCTAACTAGTAGAAGAACCTGCATGAAAACAGTGAAAAAGGTGACATATGGAGCTGCAGTCTATCAGCAATCCTGATGGCACAGAGAGCTTGGATATTCCCGAGTGGTTTTAGGACCTATGAATTAACCTAAAAATCGATACTGCTAACAAAGGGCTGCACAGAGGACTGACTGCACTGGTGGCTGGAAGCAGGGAAGAGGAAGGTGGACTGAGCTGTGGACTTTTGCCTGTCTGAAGGGCACAGCCATTTTGAATGTTTACAAGTGATTCAACCATTTAGGATATTTAAACTGACAGCATTCTTCCAGATTCAAGGGACTTAAAAATAGGCTCCACTTTCCGAGAACCACAAGGACATTCAGAACACAAGCAACTAGAGAGGTAAGACAGTTCCCTTGTTACTCTTAGACCCCACATCCTCTCGGTGAATGGAGGTGTGGCTATCCCTCACTCCCACCTGCCCTCTGGGCTGGAAAGAATTCCATCACAGTCTGTGTGCTTGGATGGAGTCTGAGTTCCCTGCTCCACCCTGCTCAGATTCTTTTTTTTTTTCTTTTTTATAGTTTGTTTGTTTTTGTCTGTTTTAAAATAATTCTTCTTCTTCTTCTATTATTTTTTTGGGGGTTCCTTTTTATTATTATTCTTTATTCTTCCCTTTCCTGGTTCTGTTGTTGTTGTTACATGCTGTCAAGTCAACCCAACACATAGTGACCCCTCCTTGGGTTTCTGAGGTGGTATCACTACGGAAGTAGATTGCCCAACCTTCCTTCCCAGGTTCTAGTTTTCAGCTTTTTCTCTCTTCCTCGTTCCTGGTTCTCATTTTTTTTTTTTTTCTCTCATTGTTAACCCCATTACTTGTTTGTTTTGTTTTGCATTTTTCACATTTTCTTTTCTACATTATTTTCCTACTCTACCTCTTTCCTCTTATTGCCCTTTCCCCAGATATTGCAGGGTTTTTATTATTTTTTTTTTTTCCTCTTTTTTTTGGTGATTGTTCCTGTGGGTTTATACAGTGTGTTTTTGTTCACTTGCATTTACTTTTTGGTGTTTTTTTCTATTGTTGTTTTTGTGTAACTGAATGGGAGACAGCAACAGTGCTTATATGGCACAACTACACCCTCACATCCTGCAGCTCCACTTACTGAGTGAGAGCTGACACTTCCTTCTCCACCAACTGGCCAAAGATGAGCAACCACCAAGCAGAGCCAGACTCACCCATAACTGCTTGTCTCAAACAGTTAACAGAGATATAAATACAGCATCTCAGAGAAAACAAATCATCACTATCCACACAAAGAAGAAAAATAAAGTGGTAGAACAAGGGAGCAGGATACAGACCAAGAACACATCCTTGAGGAAGAAGCCACATTGGAACTCCCTGATAAGGAATTCAAAAGAATGATATTTAGGTATCATCATAGGCTTGAGAGACAGATCAAGGAAAATACTGACAAGTTAAGGAAAACACAGACAAAACCTTAGAATAATTTCAGAAGGACATACAAGAACAACATGACAAAATAAATGAAAAATTATAAATAATAGAAAATCTACAGATTGAATCTCAGAAGATTAATACTAAATTTTCAGAAGTAGATAACACATTGAAAGGGCAAAGGAGAAGAAGTGAATCAATGGAACACAGAATTGATGAGATTGAAGAAAAATATCTGAATACTTCTTTGGAAAGGGATCAATCAGAAAAAAGATCAAAACAAAATGAAGAAAGCCTAAGGTTCATGTGGGATACCATCAAAAGGAATAACCTACACATCATCAGATTTCCAAAACAGGAAGAGAGAAAGAAAACCATTGAGAAAAATTGTTCCAAGATTTATTGGAAGAGAACTTTCATGATATGATGACAGATGAGAATATTTCCATTTAGGAAGCCCAATGAACCCAAACAGGATAGACACCAAAAGAAAATCACCAAGACATATCATCATGAAACTCATCACAACCAAAGACAAAGAAAGAATCCTGAAAACACAGGAAAAACAAAAAGTTACCTACAAAGGACAACCAATAAGAATAAGTTCTGATTTCTCAGCAGAAACCAAGAAAGTGAGAAGGCAATAGGATAGTATATATAAAATTCTGAAAAGGAAAAATTTCCAACCAAAAATATATACCTGGAAAAATTGTCCCTCAAATATGAGGGTGAAATTAGGAGATTTCCAGATAAGCAGAAATTAAGGGAAATTGTTAAAATGAGACCAACCTTACAAGAGATACTAAAGGGAGTGCTTTGAACAAAGAACAAATAATAGCAAATAACAACTGACCATTAATACACACAATGACATAACACAGAAACCAACGCAGCTATAGAAGTATCCAAAGTAAAATAAGACCACAAGATTGTACACAGGGAACCAGAAACATCAATTGGCAAAGGAGGACAACTAGAAACCAAAAAGAGGGAAAATACTGTGTAGTTACAGAACTAAATGGCGAGGAATTCGAGAGATTTGCAAAATAGAATAGACTGTTCTAAACTCAGGGAGAAAATTATAAATCACAAGGTAACCTCAAAGAAAAATGAAAAACATTCACATCATAATAAAAAAGATGACAAGCAAACATTTAGCAAGTATTAAAAGAGCAGAAACAAAGGAAATGAAAACAAGATTCATAAACATGATGAGTTCAGCACAGAAAATTATATGGAACAAAGAAACACATTGACAAAACACATAACAAAATGGCAGCAACTGATTCATAATTCTCAATAATTGCACTGAATGTCAATGGATTAAATGCACCACTCAAGAGATGGAGAGTTGAAGAATGGGTAATAAAACATAACCCATCAATACACTGCCCACAAGAGTCACACCTTAGAGACAAAGACAAAAATAGACTAATAATCAAAGGTTGGAAGAAGATATATCAACCAAAAAAGAGCAGGAGTGGCAATATTAATTTCTGATCAAATTGACTTTAAGACAAAAACTACCATAAGACACATTATATAATATTTAAAGTATCAATTGAACAAGAGGTCATAACCATAATAAATATCTATGGACCCAATGAAAGAGCCCCAAACTTCATAAATCAGACTTTAAAAGAGATGAAAAGGCAAAGAGATGAGTCCACCGTCATAGTGGGAGACTTTAATACATCACTTTCAAAGAAAGATAAAACGACTGGAAAGAAACTCAACAAAGAAGCAGAACAACTAAACAATACAGTCTACCAACTTGATCTTATGGGTATCTACAGAGCACTTCACCCAATCATAGCAAAATATACATTCTTTTCTAGTGCACATGGAACATTCTCCATGCTAGACCATATATTAGGCCATAAAGCAAGCCTTAATAAATTTAAAAACATTGAAACACTGTGAAACATCTTCTCAGATCACAATGCCATCAAATTAGAAATCAACAATAGGAAGATGAACGGAAAAAGAGCAAAAGCATGGAAACTGAACAACACCCTCCTTAAGAATGACTGGATAATAGGAGAATTAAAATGAAATTAATTTTTTTTAAATCAAATGAGAATGAGAACACAACATACCAAAATATTTGGGACACAGCAAAAGCAGTAATCAGAGGCCAATATATATCAATAAATGCACCCATCAAAAAAGATTGAAAGAACCAAAATCAACACTTCAAATCAACATCTCCAACAATTAGAATAGCAAGAAAAGCCTACAGTCACCAGAAGAAAGGAAATAATAAAGATTTGAGCAGAAGTTAATGAAACAGAAAATAGAAAGATAATAGAAAAAAAAATCAACAAATCAGAAGTTGTTTTTTTGAGAAGATTACTAAAATTGACAAACCACTGGCAAATGTACCAAAGGAAAAGAGGGAAAAAATACAAATAATACAAATAAGAAATGAAATGGGAGACATCACAACAGAACCAACTGAAATAAAAAGGATGATATCAGGATACCATGAAGAACTGTACTCCAAAATATTTGAAAATCTGGAAGAAATGGACAAATTTCTAGAAGCACATCATTTACCTAAACTAACACAGACTGAAGTGGAAAAGTTGAACAGGTCCATAACAAAAGAAGAAATTGAACAGGTCATAAAAAATTTACCAACAAGAAAATATCCTGGCCCAGACAGTTTCACCAAAGAATTCTACCAAATATTGCAAAACATAGAAAAGGATGTAATCTGCCAAAATTCATTTTATGAAGCAAGCATAACTTTAATACCAAATCCAGGCAAAGACATCACTTGAAAGAAAAACTACAGACCAGCATCTCTCATGAATATAGGTGCAGAAATCTTCAACAAAATTCTAGCCATTAGACGTCAACTTATCAAGAAAATCATTCATAATGCCAAGTGGGGTCATATCAGGTATGCAAGGATGATTCAACATTAGAATAAACAATCAAATTCATCCATCACATAAATAAAACTAAGGAAAATAAGCACATGATCATATTAATTGATGCAGACAAGGCATTTGATAAAATCTAACACCCATTCCTGATCAAAACTCTCAGCAAAATAAGAATAGAAGGGACATTCCTCAACATAATAAAGGGCATATATGCAAAACCAACAGCCAACATTATTTTCAATGGAGAGAGACTGAATCCATTCCCCTTGTGAACAGGAATGAGATAAGGTTGTCCACCATCACCGCTTCTATTCAATATTGTATTGGAAGTCCTAGCCAGGGCAATTAGGCAAGAATGGGAAATCTAAGGCATCCAAATTGGTCAGGAAGAAGTCAAACTATTCCTGCTTGCTGATGATGTGATCCTGTAGCTAGAAAACCGAAGAGACTGAGTGAAAAATCTACTGGGACCAATTGAAAGATTTATCATCATGGCATGATTCAAGACCAACATCCAAAATCCAGTTGGATTCCTCTATACCAGCAAAGAGATTGCAGAAAAAGAAATAATTAAATAAATACCACTTATATTAGCTACCAAAAAATTAAAATACTTGGGAATAAATCCTAACAGGGAGACAAAAGACTTGCACAAAGAAAGCTATAAAAGACTACTTCAAGGGAGGCGGGGCAAGATGGCGGACTAGGCAGAAGGATTGCACAGACCCTCTTCAACAAAGAAAAGGGAAACCAATTAACACAGACACAGAAG